>NC_053113.1:30469942-30769942 GCF_010015445.1 Perca fluviatilis | reverse complement strand
TGTGATGTTAAACATTACATTTCATGTTTGTTTGTTAGATGTAAAAATCATATTTAGACTAAATAATTGCCATATCAATTATGTTTAATGTGGTGTATCTGTAGACATATTTATCCTTAACCAACATTGTGTGAACACTGTGCAATGATCTGTTACCATTTTTAATTGGCTTACCTTTCAAATAAGCCATATTATTTTCTCTATCACATCATTTGTTTTCAGAAGGTGAGTCTAATTATTAATGATTTATTATCAACCCAGCCTGGTAAAAAAAAAAAAAAAAAAAACGGTCGGCTTTAACATTGGTCCAAATCCCTGAATTCCAGTTTAATTAATGTCTACTAAATTAGAGATTGTTTGCAATCCAAAAATGTCTCTCATCTCTCCTTGGCTGGAAGTCTATAATCAAGCTGGAACTTGGACATTCTACAAATGAATTAATAAGGTGTGGGCTTTTTTAGGGTGGCATGGCCAACATCCCTGCCCTGTCTAGTAGTATACAGCATGAAATGTGAAGATTCAGAATTATGAGTGGGCTGCCCATGGTTATCTCAAAAGCTTCCTTGGAAGAAATGATTTAGTTTCTGTGCCTCTATTTGAAATGTGTGCATTCATCTAGGAGTTAAAAGAAATGCAAATCAGCAGGCAGGATAATTACTGTGGAAACAGCTTTTTAGCTCCAACTTGGTCTGGTACAATGCTTTGAAAATTATGTGTAATATAAAGTGGTGCCACACAGAGGGTGGACCCCTCAGAAGGAGAGGGGAGGAGAAGATAATGAGGGAAAAGGAGGTTTCATGGTTATCCTAGTTAGAAAGCGGAAAACCAAAGCATAATAATTACTCACTTTGTATTTTATCAATATGTTCCAATCAATCATAACTCTTTAATGTTTAAACAGATAGGTGATAGGACTCCGCTCTAGCAAAGTGACTATTGATCAACAACAATCAATAACCTGTGTTTCTGGGTGACTGCAATGTCTGGCAGCATACACATGCTGCATCATCACTGCTCAGGCCACAGCCTAAAGTCTCTTAACCATCCACCGTCCAAACAGATAATCAATAAATAAATTAATATCAGTATTTATTGTAAAAGAATATCTGCATCATCAGCAACTTGCAAATCAGAAATCACTCTCCTCATCAAACAAATGTGCAACAGCATGGTTTTTCTGTCTGAGACTTGCTTGACAGGGAACTTGACATTCTTAAGTTGTCTTTGATTTCATGTCAACGTTTAATGACATACTATCTTTACACTAGGGGGAGACAAATACCTTCATAGATGGACAGGCATTGTTTACTGCAGATTACTTGAATGATGATTTAAAGTCATATTTTATGATAGTGGAATGAAAAATAGCTGCAACTCTTGCAGTCATTCTCAGGCAAAAAGTGAGGTGTAGCCTACATGTTTAAAAAAAAAGAAGCAGTGTTGTACTGTATGTGAAGACTACTTTGTCATTGGGATATTGAGCTACTAAATCAACACGTTATGTGATTAGCTAATCATAAGCAAAGAAAATTAGCTGCAAATTAAGATGTTTATAGTCATGGCTAATCCACGTTTTTGGTGTGATGTACCAGAGAACAGAAGAAGTTTGGGGGTCTTGTAGTTATATTGAAACGCATATAAGAAGAATGTGGGCCATATTACTGGGTTGTATCCTGAGGGAGGCACATTGTAACAATAGACACAAGGAGAGACACAAAGAGGCAGGGAGAAGATAGAGAGAGAGAGAGAAAAAAGAGAGAGGGGTTATAGAATTGCACTTTTCACAATGCATCTCAAAGCCATAATGCCATATTGTTGGGATGTGTCGCACAATCAATAACCAATCTATGTGAACTTGATGGATGGATAAAAGTTCATTTGTTACATAACCGATTTGCCGTTCAGACAATATACCTGACCTTGGTAGGTTTGTGGATGCATTTGTTCGATCTATCAAGCATCTTGTGGCAAAGCATGCTGGGTGACTGGTGGCTTCTTTATACATATTGTGCATAGTAAGTAATAAACCACTCTACTTCTTTATGGCCGTGCATAAATTAATTTGTCTCAACTATTGCAGGGTAATATCTTTGCCAGGCAATCTGCCTTGCCACAGGCATGCCTGGGTTGCTATAACAACAGCTGCTGCTGTATCTGTCACTGCTGTGGGTCACGGTTAGCTAAAAGAGCAACGTACATCACATCTCTCCATAACTGCAAGTCTTTTCCCCTTTCCCTCTTCTTGCCTTCCCCTTTTGCAGTCTTATTTTTGTCTTCCGCGTTTCTGGCCTGCTTATCTGGACCAGCCCTGCTCTCACTGAATAAAACTCTCTGCTACACAGTACTGTAGCTCAGCTCTGTATTTAAATTACACATGCAAACATTTCGATTGTGCATTGATTTTAAAGTATTGCTTTTGCAGAATGGCTGAGTTACACAGAGTTTAATTCAAGTAAAAACATATTGAAAGTCTTTTTGTTTAGCTGTTTTTCCTTTCAACAGCACCACAGTCACAGACGATAAGGAGAGCATGAGATGGAAACAGCTGAGAATCAATACTGCATTTTCCTTTTAACATCCTAGTGGACTCATTTAATTGTGCAGTTTCAATGGAATCTGCACTTACAATTACACAGAAGTGAGAACGTTTCAGTAAACAGACGAGCTTCAACACAGACTGTAGAATGCATTACATTTATTAGTTCAAAACCAGCTCACACACATTTAGTCTCAATAGCAATGCCAGCAACAGTCAAACCTTAAGAATACATGATCTATACAGAGGAGAGTATTGGAATGAATTAGATGAATTCAGATCAACTCAAATAGAATGACTTAATATAATCTGTTTTTCTACATTTCCATTTCCATTGTGGTTTCACTGATGCTCAAAGCAAAACAGGGAGAAATGCACATCCACACAGTATAAAAGCTTAGCAATCCATTTTCCTTAAAAAGACATCAGAAAGATATTGGCCAATACAAATAAAACTGTGACCCAAAATCTAAGAGCGGTCTATAAAATTGTAATAAAACAAAAAAATGTGTACTACAGAGTCAGTATATAAGTTATACATGTAAATACCACAGCGTTGACAGCAGTCAGACCTTTCATTGGATCTTTTCTGTTTATAGGCTATAAATCACAGAGGCACTACTAACTACTAAGACATATCTACTAACTTGACGCACTGGCAGGTCCAAATAGCGCATGTCTGGTATTTATCTGATAATAAGTGCATTGTTATTTAACCTGCTCTATTTGTGAAAGCATTTTATTTCAGATGCCTGGCACGAAGGTAAAAAAAAAAAAAGAGAGAGGACAAGGAGGAGAAACATTGAGCACTTGGACATTTTTGACTGGCTCTTCACATAACACAGTCAATACACAGGGGAAGTCTGTTGGCAGGATTCCCATGGCTGTCTAGGAGTAATGATACCTTCATAGTGACATAGATGAGGTTGTGGACACTATGCCTGTTTCTGTCACATGACAGATGACTGAAGTCCCACCGTGATTGGTTAATACCTAAAAAAAGAGTAGAGAAGATGTTCAGTCTTTTTTAACATGAAATGATTTATATGCTAAATAATCAGTGTCATAACTGCAATATTAAGCGATATACAAATTCAACATAATCTAATTCACATAAACAACTGTGCCCTTTAGGATTATTATAACTCAGGAGCCCTGCTTCATATACATGCAAATGCCATACATTTTAGATTGCTATATTTTACTATCTTCACTATGCAGATCAGTGCCTGAGGGGACTGTGTTTGAATTTCATCTATTTGAAATTGTCATGCTCATACTGAACTGTTGAATGAAATACTGTACACTGAATGAGGAGTGAGAGAAGGACTTGCGATCAGGTGACATTTCCAAAAATGGCAGGAATGAAAGCCCTTTTGAAGGGAATGAGCAAGAGGAGACACAGGAGGTGTTGAAGCAACAGGACGCCACTACAGAGCGGCACAGTTATGAGTAATAAAGGTACAAACAGGGTGATGATGATTTCACTGATGGGATCAGGTTGAGAGAGTCACATGTAAAATACCGTGTCACTGATAACCACTTTTATTCGGTAACAGGAGTGGTTGGGTTGTCTTTCTGCTCAGAGGGAATGGCTAGGTAGTTTGTCCTGCAGACAGATTGGTAGAAAAACAGTGTCTAAGTCCTGGTGGTAGGGCCTTTTTCTACCACCATATACCACAGAATAGTGCTGGTTAGGGTTTGAACAGCATTTACTACAGTGGAACATGAATTTCCCTTATTTTGGGACTGTGAGGCTTTTGTGTATTCATATTTTCCACAGAGGAAATGGAAGATAAAAACCATCACTGTAATGTGAGCAGTGGGGAGCTATTCTACAGGCTGCACATCAGGAAGACATGACACCCTCATACAGTATTTAACAGCAAACTTTCATATTGTTAAAAACCACAATACCTTCACAAATATGCACACAATTCAATAGAGGTGTACAGAAACTGTGTAGACAAAGCAAAATCCATAAAAGTAAACGAGTTTTGTGACTCTCTCAGCACATTTCAAACATAGCCTCATTTTGTATCTCTTCGACAGATTATCACTTTTGCTGCTGTGTTCCATATTTTCCCTCCGTAACATGACTAATATGATAGGAGTCACTAATGCATCACAAAATGTAACCTCAAAATGTTCTAGCTGTGGTACATATCCATTAGGACACATGAAACAGCCTCTTTGAGTGGGTGTAGCTTCTCACTGTGGGATGTGTTGTCGGGCTGTGAGGCAGCCACAACCCATTAACTCTTTCAGCTGCAGGAACTGATGAAGTTTACAGAGTTACGCACATTCGATCACTTGATGCCTCAATTAATGTGCGCTCCTAATCTGTCCATGGATCAATAAAGTTTACTTAAATGCTGAGGGCTTATTCTACTAGTCGACAGCCCTCTCATGGCTTAAATGTTGCAAATAACTGTACATTACCTTCCATGGCCGTTATTAACTGATTTAAAAATTACCTAATTGACTTGAAAAGGGCTTTACTTCAGTTTTCAAATAACAAAATGCAGAAATGCATATGCTATGGTGCTTGCTAAGGTCTAATCATGTTTTATCCACAAAACTGCAGTTATTTAACATGTTATTGGGAAAGTGCACAACACACAATCCATGACAAAGACATATGACAAAGAAAAGTAGCACATCTTTTCATCATCTCAACATTTGGGCAGCTGGACCCAGCACATTTGCATACATGGAGCTTCCCTATTCTTCCCAGAATAAACAACAAATGACACAGTTCTTCCCAGTAAACTTTGTAGTAAATTAGTAAGTAGTAGTAAAATAAAGTGTTACATTACATTGTCTTTCTATTATGTTGTGCACACACTCTATATATTTACTCTTGCATGAATGCAGGAGTCAGGATTAATTATCTGCAAACCACAATAACTGGATCAGCACATGTGTTCTGTGTTATCTGTGATTGTTCTGTCTGGGACATAAATTGCCTGTTCAAATGTTGTCAACCTGGATCGACTGGCCTCATCAACACCATGGCAATCCAGTGGGAGCTGACTATACAGGCGCTTTCGGGTCTTTGTCGGTGCTGACAAGGTGACGAATAAAGTGGGTTTTTGATGGAGCTGCAAATCCACCGCTGATGTTAAAAAGGTTGTTTTGAAAAAAGAGCAGTCAGCAGTGTTTGGAATTATTCAGGCCTGTCAGGTAGTCTAAAGGAAAAGACAGATTACTGTTGCAACAGGGTTACAAACTGATGTAGTGTAGACTCAATTAACTCTCTGTCTGTCAGTCTGTTTTTCTGTCTGACTCTTTCCCTTCCTCTCTGTCCTGCACTCTCTGCCTCCAGATTGCCTCCTAAATCTATCTTTCCAATATGTTTCTAAATTATTATTATGTAATAACCAGACAGTGCACAGGTAACACTTTATTGTCACACACTGTCTTGGTGACTTATAATATGAACTCACTCCCTTGCTTTGTTGTGGGTCATAGAAAAGAGAAAGTTAGTACAGATATGTATCTGGACATTTTGCAAAAGGTTTGTTTTCAGGACACACACTGTTTCAATTCGCTGCTTTCAGCCACACCCCGACACACACTTACAGTATGTGTGTTTTCATCCATTATTTGTGTCTGTGTGAGACTCACGCAGTGTCCTGTGCCTGCTCATCAGACTTGGAGATCTTCCTGTAGCAGTAGATCATCTCTACCAGCAGCCAGAAGGTCAAGCACACCAGCAGCACATACATCATGATCTCTGAGTAGAGCGCTGCGACATCTCCAGTGGCTGTGGAGCACAAACAATAGCACCGAAAATGTATTATTCAGTATGCACCCTTCCTATGGATATCCTTGTGTTGAATAAAGCAGTAAAGACGTGTTTATTCACTGATTGAAGGAAGTGCTAAGCTTGTTCATGTATGTGCAACACTGCTGACCCACAATCAACTGTCAGTTATAATAGAGAAGGCAATATTTCTATGGTTCAACTCAATATGTGCAATAGTTATTGCTATGCATCTGAACTGTAAGCAAAGCAAGGTTGTGTTTTCTGGTGAGCATCCTGTTCGAAGATACACTTCAAAACCATGTTGGGTAACACTTGACACGAAGGTATCTACATAAGAGTGGCATGACACTGTCGTGAACCAGTCATGACACATGAACCCTAACCCTAACCCTAACCATAACTTGTGATGACAAAAACCGAATGACCCTTACTAAAAGAAGCGTTATGTCATAACAATATGACTTGTCTATAATGTTTATGACCCGTTCATGACAGTGTCATGTCACTCTTATGTAGATACAGTACAGGCCAAAAGTTTGGACACACCTTCTTATTCAATGCGTTTTCTTTATTTTCATGACTATTTACATTGTAGATTCTCACTGGAGGCATCAAAACTATGAATGAACACACATGGAATTATGTACTTAACAAAAAAGTGTGAAATAACTGAAAACATGTCTTATATTTTAGATTCCTCAAAATAGCCACCCTTTGCTTTTTTGATAGCGCTGCAAACCCTTGGTGTTCTCTCAATGAGCTTCATGAGGTAGTCACCTGAAATGGTTTTCACTTCACAGGTGTGCCTTGTCAGGGTTAATTAGTGGAATTTTTTCCCTTATTAATGGGGTTGGGACCATCAGTTGTGTTGTGCAGAAGTCAGGTTGATACACAGCCGACAGCCCTATTGGACTTTCTGTTAGAATTCATATTATGGCAAGAACCAATCAGCTAAGTAAAGAGAAACGAGTGGCCATCATTACTTTAACAAATGAAGGTCAGTCAGTCTGGAAAATTGCGAAAACTTTGAACGTGTCCCCAAGTGCAGTCGCAAAAAGCATCAAGCACTACAACAAAACTGGCTCACATGAGGACCGCCCCAGTAAAGGAAGACCAAGAGTCACCAGTGGAAATCTGTGCTTTGGTCTGATGAGTCCAAATTTGAGATCTTTGGTTCCAACCGCCGTGTCTTTGTGAGACGCAGAAAAGGTGAACGGATGGATTCTACATGCCTGGTTCCCACCGTGAAGCATGGAGGAGGAGGTCTGATGGTGTGGTGTGCTTTGCTGGTGACACTGTTGGGGATTTATTCAAAATTGAAGGCATACTGAACCAGCATGGCTACCACAGCATCCTGCAGCGACATGCCATCCCATCCGGTTTGCGTTTAGTTGGACCATCATTTATTTTTCAACAGGACAATGACCCCAAACACACCTCCAGGCTGTGTAAGGGCTATTTGACCAAGAAGGAGAGTGATGGAGTGCTGCGCCAGATGACCTGGCCTCCACAGTCACCGGACCTGAACCCAATCAAGATGGTTTGGGGTGAGCTGGACCGCAGAGTGAAGGCAAAAGGGCCAACAAGTGCTAAGCATCTCTGGGAACTCCTTCAAGACTGTTGGAAAACCATTTCAGGTGACTACCTCTTGAAGCTCATCAAGAGAACGCCAAGAGTGTGCAAAGCAGTAATCAGAGCAAAGGGTGGCTACTTTGAAGAAACTAGAATATAAGACATGTTTTCAGTTATTTCACACTTTTTTGTTAAGTACATAATTCCATATGTGTTCATTCATAGTTTTGATGCCTTCAGTGAGAATCTACAATGTAAATAGCCATGAAAATAAAGGAAACGCATTGAATGAGAAGGTGTGTCCAAACTTTTGGCCTGTACTGTACCTTCAAGTAAAGTGTAACCCTATGTTGCATACAGAACATTATGACCATACCTGTAGTACAATGATAATACAGCCTATATAGACATAAAGGTGCCCTGTGGAGCTTTTTTGTAAACAGTGTTTCTTACCAAAATACATTGTGTGTATCCTTAAGGTCTAACAGATGGGTTGTGTTTATTTCCGTCCTCAAAAAACATTTGCAGAGCCATTTTCTTTACATATTTGAAATTGTGCATTATTTACATCCATGTTTGCTTGTAAGTGTTCTTCTTTACTGCTGCATTTATTGCTGCATTGCTTCAGTTGTTGGTGCCACCAACAACTGTCGGTCAGTAGAATGGCGTAGAATGACCTGCGTGCACAATACAAAATAATTCATAATTATATTGCTCCATTGTGCTGCTCGTTGTCAAAAACTCCACAGGGTACCTTTATGTATAAAATAAGACGCATAATAAGTCACAGTGTTCTCAGGGCTTACACGTCTCATATTTTAGGTCATATTTTGGTTTTATGTATACAAATTCAAGACTAATTATATTATAATTCATTAAGTTATATCATATTTTATTTTTGGGGATGGGTTCACATTATTCCAATTCTGTCTTAGAACAATTCATTGAAACAGTGCTTTCAGTGTAAGTGATGGGGGAAAAAAATCCACAGTCCTTGTTTATCAGATGTTAATATGAGGGTCAACAGTCAGTTCATCAGATGAAGCGTGTATCGGACATTTGTGTTTTCACCGAGCTGTGGCAGAAGAAAAGAAACAAAAAGAGGGAATTTCGCACTAAAAATACTGTAAGTTTGGGAAAAGCCTGAAGCTTTGTTTTAACTTGATTAACATTTCTACTGTATTTTTGCAGACTGTGGATTTTCTCCATCACTTACATTGGAAACGCATTAGAAAGAGATATTTTAATTGGCCGGTATGAGAAGGAAGAATGATTACAGCAAGCAAAAACAGTTTTAATGTACATATGTGCACCTGACTTGAAAAAAATGTGAACCTATCCTTTACTATCTTTCATTTCAGGATCATGATGAGCCACTGCGAACCACTGCGCCAGTGAGTGTGCACCAAATTCCATAGAGCCTGCTGACCACACAGTTGACAGCTTTCACTGATTTGATTCTGCAGTCTCTGCAAATAGAGGCTATTAGTGTTATATAATCCCTTAGATGGAAAACCACAGATACGTTTGCCATGAGCTAATCCATTTTTACTACTATGGACATCATTACCGTAACCCGATTCCCTAGCTGTAATATACAGTTCACTGGCTGACGGCTTTGTGAAATTTGGTTCCACGTGTATGAAATATGACGGAGAGGCTTTTGAATATGTATAAAAGATCAAACTGTAGTATATTTTGGAAAGTTGCACTTCGGAGGATCATCACATCCATTTTTTACTCTTCTCTTTTCAGGTACAAATCAAACACTGGGATCAAAATAGTGTGGCCTATCTTTAAATGCCTCTGATAGTGAACTATATACCACTTGCAAGCAGATACACAATTTAAAGTTGAAGAATAAAAAAAAAAAAATAGTTCCAAATATACATATTGTATTGTATATCCGATCAAGGTGGAAAATGACACATTCAGCAAGCCAAGCATTCGGGATGCAGAATACATTACCCGTTATTAAAGATTGCAAAGTAGTTGGTTTGAATTAACCCCTTCACTGACAACAGAAGAAGGCTTTGATGAACAATAAAAGCAGACAAAACAAGATACTTAATTATTCCTCTAAGTACAGTCGCAACAAAGGGGAGAGAAGGAAAATGGTGTTGTTAGTGGCAGAGTGCCCTCACACTAATGCATCACTTAGTGAAAACAATGAGTTGAAAATATATAATAAAATGCAAAACCCACTTAAAGCGGCCAGATAAACACTTTATGCAACATCGAGGGAGGGGCATGTAAAACACAAAAAGAACTCTCAGTACACAGAAGTCAACACTGCACAGACTTGTGTTTCTACCAGGAGGGATTGTCAACGCCTGAGTTGAACCTCTCCAGCATAAATTGTGTGCAGCTGTATCATCATCACATTTTAGCTGGACCATTCAGTGCAGCGAAATTATCAGTTATGCTGTCCTGCATCTGCTAAACAAACCTTTATTTATTTTATCTCAGTTCTGAGAATATTGGTTAATATACATAATACCTAACCTTAATCAAAATAAAATTATAAAAATAAATAAATAAAAAGTAGAATAGAAAAAATATATAAAAAGAAACCACCATAGGGGAGGGTAATGTTTAATAACTCATTGTTAAATTGACCACAATAATGTTTGTGTTCCAGGTTTTCAAACTTTAAGTTTATGATATTTTAAAATCTTTTATTATAACAATTTGGCATTGTTTATGCAATCCTTGTATTATATATGTTGAGTAATGTATAAATATATTTATTTTTATAAATAATATAAAATAAATAGAGTGTTAAAGTAAATAATGTTTGTAAAAATTTATAATAAATACATAATTTTATAAAAACGAAATATTCAATGTAATCAGTTCTGCTGATATTGTACAGTACAACCACCCCTGTTGATACACAGCTTGACCAGTAGTGATGTTATGAGAGCTTATCATAAATAATATATTTTCTCTGGGGCTGTAAAAGTGTTTCTTGCATTTTTTATTTTAAAATGTTGAAATAAAACAAATTTGTGATGCAATTGATTAGATTGATTTGGAAAAAAGCTTTAAAAAAACAGATTTGAGTTGTAGATCTCTTGGGACCGATGTGTATTTTTCATAACCTCACAGTGGCAAGCCACTGACTGAGAAACACTTGAAGGCAAACACAAGTCTGAGGTCTGAATAACCTCATGTGTAGCTCTGGAATAACCCAGCTAAACCAATTTTTCTCAATAGAGAATCATACTGTTGCTGGACTTAACACTGAGCTGCACGGATATGGCAACCAAGCATTTGGCCAAACCTGAGCACAGAGCAGGGCATAATAATATGGAATCAAGTGGGAAAATATTAGCCAAACCTTTCGCTTGCACCTTCAACTTGATGTGCTTGGTGACGGATAGCAAGGGAGTGAAGAAGTCAAACTCAAACTTGCGAAGTACGTGGCACTCATAGACGCCACTGTCATTATAGATGGCACTCTTAATTTGAATGGAGACATCTTGCAAGTCCTTGCTCCCTTCCCAGGTCAGACGGCCCTTAAATGGTCCGTCCGATTCAACTGGATTGTCAACATCATACTTGAATATCTAGGAGAGAGGAAAGACAAGCAGGCATGCATAAAATATATAGTACTACTACGTGTACATATCAGTATGTCACAACATACACAATAATGTTGCAGCGACCTACATGAATTTTGACAGGTGGTATGTCTTTTTCTTCTTTTGGCATGTAGTACCAATCCACAAATGTCTTTGCTTTGATCTCATCCCTCTTCATACAGGAGATGCAGGTCAACTTCATGGGTTCCCCCAGGACTGCGTCAGTCTCTGACGGGACATCGACACATACTGGCCGGCTCAGGTGGACTGGAGGAGCATGGAAATGTAAAATTTATTTCTGCAAGCTAGCCTGATGAAAAATCAGTCAAAATGTCTGAAGGGTCCGTGTACTTGGCGGCCAACGTATTTTCGTTTTATCGCTTTTAATATGCAAATATTAAAAGCATTTCACTGGCGAAACACAAGTTGACTTTTATTATGAAGTGGTCACAGGAGATTAGCGCTGACCGCTCTCATTCATCAAAAATTAGTCTACACAACAAAAAAAATGAATGAGGAATAAGATTTATACACACATTTTAATTTCCGAGTTCCATCTAAACACATCAAAGACAATCAGGTAACGAGATAGTTTTTCTTTTTCCGTTTTTTAATATCAAAACAAAAAACGAATAATGGGTTGTTTTCCGTTTTTTGTTTTCCTATTTACTAATGGTAATTGGGAAACTGGCCGTTTTTCGTTTTTTGTTTTTTTCCTTTCAAAACGAAAATCCATTGGCCGCCAAGTACACGGACCCTGAAGTCCCCCTCCACTGTTATGCTTATTGTTACTTTATGTTTGACCTTCACTGTGCGTAATGATGTGCAGAGTTTGACACAAGAGGCTGTTTTCACCTTCATCTGCTGAAGGAAGAAAGTGTATATGTGCTCATCTTAAAAAGGAGTTTAAGACTTGTACTGTAGGTACAAGATGATCACAACTAGTTTAGAAGCTCCTGATCCAGTATGCAACTAGACATACTGGATCTAGTTTGATTTTTACATGATGACTTATAGCTGCATCTTTAAGCACTTTTACATTGAAATGCTCTTGTATTTACAATGGGCCTGCTGTTTGGTTCAGTGAGTATTGAAAAAGTCTCTCAAAAACTCGAAAGGAAAACTACTGCAGTATATAAGTCTAATGTGGAAGTTTGACACCTTCAGCACACAAACACTGAGAATGGACTTTTCATTGAAGTAGGAAACATCAGTTTTCCTTTCGAGTTTTTGAGAGAGCTTTTCAATACTTACTGAACCAAACATTGTAAAAACAAGACCATTTCAAAGTAAAAATGCTTAAAGATGCAGCTATAAGTCATCATGTACAAATCCAATTCAATGACTGTGAGAGCACAACCGTGCACACTACTGTGACAGGCACAGTTTTTAACTGTAGGAATAAAGTCATGGCCCAGTCTTATTGAAGTCATCAGCTCCTGCACTGTGCTTACATTGAATCCAAAGTTGAGCCAGATGCAAAACACAGCGTTAAGACACAAATTTGATTCGAGCTCTGTGAGCACTGAAGAGACTTGAGTCACAATACTGATAGCAAATCCAAGATCATCCAGGCCAGTAAGCACTAATGATAGCCTCTGCCCATTAGTATTAGTTGGCAGAAGTAGGAATAAATGGAGGATGCAGGAACTGTTTGTAGTGTAGGAGGACAGCAATGTATTGTGGGAAAGAATCAATGATGAATAAATGGATTACAGGAGATAGAATAATTAGACGAGGGCAGGAAGTGGATGATAGCGTGGAGGGAAAGAATTGAGGGGATTATAAACACAAACATGTTTTTGTGAAGTGAGGCAGTACTCTTGTGCTATTACATAATCCAAAGCCCCCCTGGGCAGACAGTGACAACATTGATTCTTTTCTTTTTGAGGGCTCATACAAACACATGAAAATAGGACAGAGAAATAGGGAGACAGAGAAAGAGGAAACTAGAGAAAGGACAAAGAAAAAGGAAAAATGCTCAACCCTGGTGTCCTCTGTTGAATGGATCCATTTATTTCGCTTAAATGCTGACACTCTGAGCGGTGCTGCACTGTGCAGACATCAGTAAGACTGCTCTGAAAGTGGGTTTTGAGTTTCCAGCCAGTTGGAGGGTTCACAAACCATTAACACGGCTCTTGGTTACTCATCTACGCATCTATGTAACATCCACAATCAAACAAGATATTTGAACATGTTGCACTGTTAGGCTATACTTACCAACAAAAATCAAAAGTAGGCCTATCAAAGTTTGCAGATGAACTCTGGTTTGAGTTACCATATTAAGCTCTTTCTGGAGCTCTTGGTGGACAGTGTCAACTCCAACTGTAAAGTTGTCTTCACTCGAGGCCAGGAGTAAGATATCAAGAGATGACTTAAGGACCACGGACAGCGCCTCTCCTCGGCTGATGAGCGCGCAGGTAACTTCCCTCTTTAACGACTGAAAATCCAGACCAAACGGTGTGCTCAAAGGCAGGATTTCAAACGAGAAAGGGGTATAAAAGAATTGTAGAAACGAGGGTGTGAAATCTCTACGCGCTCACTTGAATTCGATTCTTCCAATAACCCCCCCCCGACTCGCCATTCATCTTCTATCTAGAATGCACTAACTTCATTGTTCACTCCACTGGATGCAACAAACAAGTCCGTGATGTTAGACGGCTACTCAACAGTCCTGCTGCTGCTGTCACTCAGTCCAGATCCATCCAGAAACACAGAAGAAGAAAAAAGAAAACAAGCGAAGAGGAGGGAACCTGTGGATTCTCAACAGCCGACGTTTGCTGTTGATTTTGGAGTCTTGTTCACACAAACAGCAAAAGCAATGATAACAGTTCCCCTATTTCACCCCTCAAAGAATATCGCCATTGATTGTTTGAAGGCTATTTCCTCTATTAGGCATGACTGATGACATTTCCCAGCCGCGGCTCGCTGCCTTTGTTTTTCAGCAGACACTTAGCGCTGGCAGAGCAGAGGCTTTGATACGCATGCGTGAGTCACTCCCACCTTGACCATATTGTTGTCATTTGCGTCGGCCTAACCAACTTATCACGCACGTCTGTTTGACGGCAGAAGCTAAACAAACAAAACACAGCATGTCATTATATCATATAGGAACCGAATGCTAATCCGTTTTTATTAAAGCTAAAGAAGAACAAGGGGACCAAACTGGCTGTGCCATGTGTTATATAATCCTGTTTAGCAGCTGCTAGCAGAGTTCTTTCATTTTATTCAGGACATTTCATTTGTTACATGACATGTGCATTTTTCCTACCCAAGCCTTTGCAAGTCTTCTTAGTCCAAAAACGACATAGCACCAGTGTTCAGGGGGAAGTTCAGTGGTAGCCTTGTAGCCAGGTTTACAATAGTATGGCTGCAGGTTTACAAAGCCTACATACTGTGCATAATATGCATGCATATCTACACGTATCCACACATACAAGCACAAAATAGTAATATACGTGCAAGGATTCCTACCCTTTATGCAGCAATGAAGCTTATTAAATACTATGTGGGACACAACCCACTAATCAAATTATATTCTATCCTCTGGAGTTTAGCCTGACATTTTCTGTGATATTCTGTCTATACTTTGGTACAAACTCTTCCATGCTGCGCGAATGCACTCCAGCAATAATTGCCTTTCCTTTTCTTCAATCATTTAAGGGATGAACAATGCTGAATACAAAGGGCGACAAAGAAATATTTCAACAAATTATGTTACAATGAGTCACTGACTGAGCTAGAAAAAGATTGAAACCTTATTCCTGTCCATCACACCAACACAACCTGCCCCAGAAGAGGACTGAAGGAACTGCTGAACAGTGTAATTATATTCCATTTTTGTCCCTCACTGGAAACTGCAGTGATTTGACTCTTGTGAAGGCTGTAAGATGTAATGAGGATGCAATAAAATTACCAACAGACTGAATCCACAGGGCACATCTTGTGCTCTTTCTTTCTTGGTCTTTCTCTTGTCTTGTGTTTAGACCTGCAGTACATTCAGTGTGAATATCAATATTGATTTTCTAACAAATTACTTGTGGAACATCGATGTGATCCATTTCCTGCTTTAATATACTGTATATGTATTCCTTTCTGTAGGAAAAGACGTGTTGTTTGGCTGTTTTTCTTTACAAAGAAAACATCTTACTGATTATATGATATTCAGTTTAAGCGGTTTGATTTGTTCACAGGAAAGAAAATCAGGAGATGAAACAGTGATACTGCATCCTCAGGCCTGAAAGAGCCACTATAATCTCACTTTAACATCACAGTAGTTAATCTCGCTGTCTCTGGAGTAATGAAAGGATTAGTCCCCAGGAGAGAAGGAATAAAGGGTTTGAGAATGTCAGCATTAGACTCTTTCAAAACAACATGTGGGGGAAAAAAAACAACTGTACATTTGTTTTGAATTTCATATTTTTCTATCTATCTGTAAAGATCAAAATTAGCACGAGGACATGCTTTGTTAGAGCTGTGAAACGCTGAGGACGGTTGACAGAGTGAACCAACAGGTTTTTGCAGTAATGTTTAGTTGTTGGAGCAGATTTTAATTTAAAAAGAACAGCAAAGAGGCAGCTGAGTGCACTCGTGTTGCTGTCAGCATCAGCAGTAGGCCCGCACTCTGAGGAGCAGACTAAATATGGCAGGCCTGGTTAAACCACATCCTGCAGATAAGGAAACCATAGCAACAGCAATGCAGTACCATGGCGACTACAGGAGGCCTGCTTAGCGACAGACCACTGAGGAAGACAATAGGAAGCCTCAAACCCAGCTCTTTTTGTTTTTTTGTTTTGTTTTATAGGCATTCAGTGTGTCTGACTTACCTTTAAGAAAGATAAAAAGTATTTCAAAGAAACAGGTGAATACATAATGTGTTTTCACTCAAGTGGTGCTCTGTGTTCAGTTGTAAGGGCTTTCACAGCAGGTGATGAATACTGCACTTTGAGTATCTGAGGGTAAACTTATCTCGAAAGAGAGCAAAAGGACAGCATTAACCAGCAGTTTACATAAGAGTGATTCATTTAAAGACTGTGTATAAATAAGTGGGTTAGAGAGTATGTGTTTGCTCGTGGGGGTGTGCGAGTGTGTGTGGGGCCCCTCGAGAATGAGAGCAGATTTCTAGGGATTTGGAAGGATTTCAAGATTATAACATGATTACAGCAGACAGCCATGGATGAAACATGCATGTTGGAAATTGAGAAGTAAATCTAATGTGCTTGCTAGAAAAACCTGCCGCAATTTGTCAGTTTACACATCTCTCTAAACATTTATCATATTCATTCTTGATCCATCTATCTGTACATCCAGCGCACTTAAGCATTTACTTTATTAATTTGTTTTTTTATTTCTTAACAGTGGCATACTTTCTGTGGTATATTTTGTATTTAATATATTTTTTTATATATATATATATATATATATATACACACACAAATAAATCACACAAACATCACACAAATTGTCTTCCTAAAAATAACCCTTGTGTTCATCTAAACAACTAGAGCAAATATAATGTTGTACCACTGCATATCACCACACAGATGTACACACTCACACGCACACACGGCTCCAGAGCAGCTCAGCGTGGAGTTCTATGATGCTATGTCCCACCGTGAGGCAGACACAGACAGGCCAAATCAGTGGCACATAGCAGCTAATCTAATAGATAAGGCATACAATCTCAGGGAGCCACTGAACCACACCCCTCACAAACACACACACACACACACAAAGCTACAGGGCAATGCCAGCTTCAACCCGGGGGGACTTGGCACAGAGCTCTAAGCTAACACTGATAGTAAGTGAAGACTTGTTCCATCTGACCTTCTGATTTGGCTCACAGCCCCCTATAGGAATACTCACTTTCTATTATAAGACCCAGAACCCTGTGTAAACCATTGAACCAGAGGAAGGCAGCAGTCGTACAGCATATTCTTTTCTCAAGATTTCAAGGTAGAAGTAGTAGTAGCTTTTAGTTTCACTTGGTTAGAGAAAGCTCACCACAATGAAAAGGGCTTTCAGAAGAAAAGTTAGAGGACATGCATGTTTGCTAAACAGAGAAAAGGGGGAAGAATTGTTGTAGTTTAATATTAAATATTCATGAGGACATGTGGGTCGTCACCTCTACAACACGGAGAAGTTGTTGTGAGCATGAACCAACACAGGAGCACAAGTGTCACCTTGTGTTCATTCAGCTGAAGTTTATTATCTTAATTAGAATATGGAAATGAACAGAGCCTGTCTGAAAGGCTGGTGTTAACCCCTGCCTGAGAAACTATTTGGACAAGATGACAGATTGTGTCACTCCGATGCTTGTTGCCAGAAATTAATTCTGTTCAGGATCACAGATTATTAAAAAAAAAACACAGCTGAAATGTTTGAAAGCTGGTGCAAATTAAGACAGAGGTCACTTGGATCGTTCCTCAACAAACAAGACAGAATATTATATTGTGCATAGATGACTGAGCCATTTTAGGATGAACAAACAGCACAAACAGGCAGGAGAAATAACGAGAGAACCACAAAAGAAAACATTTCTCAGCATTGATCTACATTCACATCCAGGTTCTGATCAGTAGGCCCCCACATGTCATCTGTGTGTCCAGTTGTATTGCCTATTGTGATCTGACTGTTCAGCTCCTGCTTTCCTTGGACATTAAGATGGAGCCGATCTTGGCTCTCCAGCATCTGGCAGTCCAGTAATGTGTCAGTGTTGTTGCTCTGGACAGTGTAATTCGCCTGCTGGTCAGAAATATGACTCTCCAGTTTATAGCTACCAAGACCTTTGCTCTTTACTTTTTGTTGGCTGAGACTCTTGCTAGCTGGAATACTGTCCGGCCGCTGGGCGTCAGCGGGACTGCAGCCATTGACGCCAGGATAATGCTCCCCCTGCCCCTGCTGAGTGGTGCTGCTGTCTGTTTGTGTACTGCTTCTCGTCCCATCTCGTGACTTGCTGTCATGCTGCTGGCTCTGTCTAATCTGGCCTAATGTGATTTGGAGCTCATTGAGGCGCTGTGATACATAGCGTCTCTTCAGTTCCAGCAGGATTGTTCCATTACGACTCAGGCTTGGCATGCTTGTTGGTGTTGCCCTCTGCATAAGAATATATCACAGATAATGTATTGTAGATTATGTGTGGTAAAAAGATTTATGAATCCATGCACATGGTCTCATGCAATGGTGCAAATGTCACATCATATTCAAATAACACTGATTCACATATTTTCCTCTTTAGTCAGGGCTGAATAGGAACAAATGAATATCAGCATGATGGTAAAAATGAGAGTAAGTGTGCAGACCACAACAATACAGTGCAACCAAGGCAGGACACAACAGTATAAAATAACAAAAAATTTGCCGGTGCAACACAGATGTCTTCTTACTTAATGGTTTTATTTTCAGAGGACTCTGATGAAGATGTAATCTTACATCGAAACGTTAGTCACTGTTATGCACCTTTAGAAATAAAACCATTAAGTAAGAAGACATCTGTGTTGCACTGGCAAATTTTTTGTTATTGAATATCAGCATGATGTTTGAATGATTGAATCAACTAAATGTATCAGTGTAATAGGTCATTTATATGTATGAAATGCTAAATAAAAATGAGTATTGAGAAAGTAAAGAAATTGAAATATGTAGGAAATAAAAAGACTAAGAGACAATTTCTTAGCCCTTCACAATGCAATTAAATTACAACACAACAATTCTTTGGATTATGCAGTTACATATGAGATGTTTAATATTCTAGCTAATTACCACAGAATGGTTGCCAGCACTGTTCTCTCTCTCCTTTAGCCATGTGCTCATTTGAGCTCTCTTCTGTAGCTGCACGCTCAGCTGCAAGAAAGACTCATTCATGCGGTCAATTTCTTCCTCCATGCAGGACATCTGTGACAGAGGAAATGGTGAAGTAAGGTGCAGTGCTTGGAGGAGGACAGTGACTATTCTCTGAAACTAAGATTTGGAACTAAGTGATACCTGCATTGGTGTCCCTTTTGGTGATAAACCTGCAGAAATTAAACAAGGCTTTTGATCAAGGGTCAATAGTTTGGGCTTCTTAAAACCAGTTTTTTTTTTTATCTTGGTATATTAACTATGAATGCCATAAAAGGTAATATGCTTTAACTAATTTAGCAACTATCCAGCTTCTAAGTGGTGATACATTATGATTTTCAATAATTAAAAATTGTGTTGATATATGTTTGTATGTCAAATTATAGGGTTATGATTCTGTCAAGTGCTCTTTTAAGATATGTGGTGTGTTACTATATTTTGTCCATTCCGTGAACCGTTTTGTCAGAAAAATTGTTGTCATTGATTTGCATACTGTATAACCTCACTTTCTATCTTATTATAAATTAACAATTGTCTTACCTGTGTCCGTCCCCTCAGTTGAACTCTGTTTGAGGTTTGTGATGAGTTGTTCTAACTTGAAATATTTATATTTCTGAAGTCTAAATCAGAAAAGAGGCAGAAAAGTATTTAATTACATGATTTTGTTAAAGGGCATACCATACTCTACTGCTCTTCCCACCAACCTGCAAGCTAATAAGTGCTCAGTGAACTGTGCTTCAGTGGGAACTCTAATGTTGAGAAATTCCTCAACTAACGCACCGTGCTGCCCCTCTGAAGCCTCACATTTTGTCTATAAAAAGAAAGGGTAAAAAGTTAGCTGCCCCTACCTGTGCAGTATGAGGATGATGCGTGAGTCTTACATAGCACTTACTCACCTCTGGTGGTTTCCATTTGAAAGAAAAGTTGAAATGCTGAAGGCTTAAAGCTGAAATGGCCTCATGGAGAGCTTGCACAAAGCTCTGGGGTTTGGATCCTAGATTAATAAAGAAAAAGAAATATATTGTTTCCAAAGAGGAATACATACGTTGTGCTTTTAAAGAGGATTGCCAGAGCTATTGTACATGACTTTTGCCAAGCAATGACACAAGATTGGGTGCTGACCTGATGCTATGTAGGCCATGGACTGGAGAATTGTAGCAATGAAATGTCCCACGTGCTGAAGCTTTGCCTCTGACAAATAAAGGATTTGATTGACTGCATCAAAATAAAAGTCCCTTGAGCATTGAGCCAGCAGAGCCTCATTGCAGGAAGCTGAAGAAACAGGGATTGACTTGGCCAGTAGCAGAAGCACAGATGGGAACAGGGGGCACTTTGCAAGCAACTGCATCACCTGGCAACCAAACAGGAATACGGCCGAGTGTTGAGGTGAGAGGTTGTCCAACGCAGTCGGGATAAGTTGCCCATCATGGTTCTCCTGGACAAAAAGCTCTGTAGTTGCTAAAACAGATGGAAAATACTGCCTTTTAGGCTCCATATTTACCATAATTTATTATTTATTTGTTGGCCCCATAATCTAGTTAAATCATGTTTACCACTGTGGAGATGCTGATTAGACTCCGCTGTGGTAAGGTTCTGTAAAGACTGTTGGATCTCCTGCAGGGTCTTGAATAAAGGAGATATGCTGACCAGCTTGGACAGGTCGTGGTCACTTAGACAAGGAGCTGTGCTCTTTAGATGGACTGGGGAAGACAGAATCATCTCACTGGGGTGACACAATATTCTGATGCGCTTGGAAATTCAACACACCTTTGTTTAGATTTGTTCCTTACCTGGCTCTGCTTTGGTCATATTCACAGATGAAAACTGTGGACATAATTTGAAGGACCAGATCATTCTTCACTTAATTATTCTATTGTAAGATATGCTATAAACAAAACAAATACAACTACAACGGTACCTGTGTATAACACATGTTGGTGTCACCGGGCTGGGGGTATCCAGCTTGCGGCTCACATTCCCTGGTATCATGAGGACCAGTATGACAGTATGGGGGACCAGGCAAATCCTGGTTCTGCCAAGCTTCTCCTGTCAGCCTACATAAGAGAGCTTCCACTGACCTGAGAACAGCTCCCAGTAATGCGATGGAGGCCTCGGCTAGGACGATGGGGATGTCCAGTCCCATGCAAATTTTGTTTTAAAGAAAAACATATAATGAAGGATGTGACATAGTATTCAACCTGTCAAATCACAACAATGGGTGACTTCAAGAGTAAAATAGGTAGATATGAGTCTTTGGGCAATAAAGGAATAGTCTGACATATTGGGAAATGCTTATTTGCTTTATTTGTCAGAAGCCAGTTGTCTTGAAACAGGCGGAAACAGCGAGCCTGGGTTTGTATGAGGGTAACAGAGTCCACCTACCAGCACCTCTAAATATCACTCAACATGTTTTGTGTATGGTTCTTTGTACTAAGCTAACAGGCTGTAGTTTTACAGTATAATTATCATACAGAGAAAAGGGTATTAATCTTCTCATCCATATCTCGACAAGAAAGCAAATAAGCATACTTCCCTAAAGGACAAACTATTCCTTTAATCATCTTGGTTTTAGGATTTATCATCATCATCATCATCCAGTTTTACCTTGTGTATTTCTCTCTCCTACACTGCTGTTAGATGGTTTATCCCTCATTGCATTATGAACTAGCAGCTCCTTAAGAAGGCTTAGTTTTTTATGATCCATATTGTCGAAGACATTCTAAAAAAAGAAAAAACACAATTTTACACAGTTTTGTTGTGGCACTTAAGATCGCAAGTCTTGATCATTACAAATCTAATGCCCAATTCTTTCTTGAAATATTTGTTTTATGCCTTCACTTCACTATAATAAAAACTCACCTTGAGTGTTTCAGTCTGTTGGCAAATGTTTCTATAAAACTCCTGTGTGTCTTTGCGGTGTCGGGCCAGTTGTGAGGCTATGTGCAGGTTCTGATCCTCTAGTTTGTCGTACAGAGTCTTCACATTTAACTCCTCCAAATCACAGTGCCCTGACACACTTCCTAAATGGGAACAGTAAATGTCAATAATGTGTCAGTTAGAAATGGGCTAAAAATAAAGGGCAAAAGTCTCATCACATCATCCTAAAGAAGGGTACTGTAAAATGTCTTTGAGTACCATGTAAAGCACTATATAAATAAAATGTATTATTATTATTATTATTATTATTATTACAATTCAGTAGAGTCTCTCAAGCTTTTTAGACAAGCCGGATGGAGCATGCAATGGATGATAAGTACTTAAATTAAAATTGCAGAGGCTAACTAGAGAGCCAGAGATAACAGTACAAGTCATTAGAGTGTGATATTAGTCATTATTTTCTTTATCATCAATCAAATGGGGAATAGGCTGTGAAATGCTACCTGGTCATGCGTGATGGTTTCATAATGACTACTAGGCCAATGTTTAAACGCCCTATCAAGCTGCATGAATAATGCAATAAGCACTAAGTGAGAAACATTAAAGCCAACTCTACCTTCAGGTCATTTCAAACATTATCAGACTAGAAAAAAAATTATGTCAAATATATTGAAGAACAGTTGCCAAAGTGTTTTTAAGTGAAACCTTTCTGGAAACATTTTCAATGATTGATTTATGATCAGGTTATTGAAGTGGTACATAAAACATAAAAACTGATGGGTCAATCCCATACCGTATACAGTAAACTCTTTTAGCCATGCTAGAGGCATGGCACAATGGATGGCTATTATATATGAAATATTTCAACATCTATTTGATGGATTGCCATGATCTTTGTTAGAGACATTCATGGATCTCAGAGCATGAATCTGACCAACTTTTCATTGAACGCCATCATCAAATCAAGATTTCAGTTTGTCTAGTTTACATTATTACATTACATGTCATTTAGCTGACGCTTTTATCCAAAGCGACTTACAATTGCTATATATGTCAGAGGTCGCACGCCTCTGGAGCAACTAGGGGTTAAGTGTTAACCCGGATCTCCCGCACCAAAGGCACGTGTCATATCCACTGCGCCATCACCACCAGTCAAGTACTTAAGTTTGTGACTAAACACCTGCAAAACTAATTATATTTTTATCAGCCTCAACTGTACTTTGTGTTTAATGCTACTTGGCAAATGTTAGCATGCTCCTCTTTGATAAAGGTTATTGTTAGGGCTGGCTCAGGTTTGTTCATCATGTCAAGGAACAACCCATTAATTTTGGAGCAGATCTGAACCATAGAGCAGATACACAAATCATTTTTTTTACTTCTGTTAACTCTGTGAGATAGGGCATTTGCTGCATTCATGTTGTGTCAGAATAATCGAAAAAATTCACACTTCATTAACATTGTGACATAGGGCATGCCTTGGCGGAGGTCTGCTTTCAGAGTGCCCTGCTAGTGGTTATTATTGTTATCTTCAACTTTTATATTTGCAGTCTTCCCACTTTGTATTTCATTTGCTGCACAGCAATTTCCCTCTGGATAAATAAAGTTTCATCTTATCTTATCAACATGCAAACTCACTGTGCACTCCACCACACCCACCGGTAACACCATGACTTCCTGATTCCATTAGTACTACTAATACATTTTAAAAAGGGGTTCGATCTACAGCACAGTGTAATAAACAGTGAGCTTACCTCCTTTTGAAACAGCGGGCTCCTCAGCTTCTGCTCCTTCTCCTACACCCCTACTGCCTAGGAAGCCACCTAGGCTTGGGACAACTATGCTGAAACACAAAAACAAAGCCACACATATATGTCTTATGTCAATTTACAGAAAGGTTGACAAGAACAATGAAACAGAAAGGAGGGTGACTTTTAGCATATATTATCAAGGGTACATCAATATGTGCTGCTAGGACTCCCAACATCAGTGTCCTGACACATTGATAAATCACACCATCAGTTTTGATGTCTAGCCAACAGACCTGTCTCCACTGCAAACACAATCCACTGGATAGAAGGGCTCCCCAAGGCTGCGCCACTTTGGCTTAGTCCTCCACTGGGAGGCAAGTTTTGCATTGCCGGGTCGCAGAACTAGCACTGTGGTGGTCAAAACCACAACTACAACCAGCAGCAGACTCAGGAACCCTACACACAGTTAGCATTGTGTCATGATAAAATAGCAAGCACAGCCATGCACCTGCATGATAAAATGTTGAGTAGACATTACTTGTAAACAGTAAGGATGTACACCTGCTATCACTCCCCAGTCAGGTAGAAGGTTGAGTCTGTGCTGCTTGACAATCCCATACTTGACCAGCTGTGCCGGGGTCATAGGCTGGAAGACGGAGGCCCGAGGGTCACACTCTGTCTCCTTCTCACTGACCACCACCACCATACTCCACTCTGGGACAGCACTGTCAACAAACACATACTTCCCTGTTTCTGAAAACACATGGGCAAACCTGAGAAAAGGAGAGGAACAGAGAGAAGTTTGTGGTATATAGGGCACGTCACAAAATGGGATTTCAAATAATCAATACTTGAGGCTCTACCTGCAGTATGGACTCAACACTACCTTGTAGAGTTAAAGTTTGTCTGCTTCATCAGTATCTGCAGATGTCTGAAGGCACCAAAGTCCCAGCTGGGGTTACTGTTAAACAGGTGGTCTTTCTGATACACTGGGAAGTGGCTGAGATGGCGGTCTTAGGGATATAAAGAAAGTTAAAACAAGATTACTGTGTTTAAAACAAAAAGAAATCACACTGTCATGATGAAAAAAAACAAACATTAAAGTAAACAAAATATGTGGTACCAGTGTGGTTGATGGTAAGATGGAAAATGAGCATGTCACCAGAGGACAGACAGACAATGGGGTTGGGGATACGAGGAAGGACAGCCAGGTCGAAAGCATCATTATCATCTTCTTCTGTGTCTCTCCTCGTTCTGGGTCTTGTATTTAGGAGTTCTACTGGTTCTGAGTAGAGATAGATCGATGCTCAGGGTTTAGACAATCAAGTTAAATGTTCATATTTTTTCTTTTAAAATTATACTGTATACAGAAAGACATTATAAAAATAAAATGAATCAATATGACAAGTTAAGTTTAGTCACCTGATATAAACTGATTGATGAGCTCTATCTGTGTGGGAATCCAACCAAACACCCCTTTTGTGTCAAACTGGACCAAATGGATTTTACCAATACTCTTTGCGTGGATATCTGGTCCTAAAACATCGATTACAGTCTGGGAGTAAACGGAAACAAGCTCAATAAGAACTGCTACTGCAGCACAATACAACAGTATAATACATAAATTCAAGAAATAAAATGACAAATTATCAATAACTCATTTTAAGAGGCCTTCGCTCTCATTAAACTGACAAGGCAGCCATGTTTTTATCATATCTGGGAAGCAATTAAATATAATGAACAGTAATGGCATATTGTGCTTCTACATGAAATATACACTCACCTAAAGGATTATTAGGAACACCCTACTAATACCGTGTTTGACCCCCTTTCGCCTTCAGAACTGCCTTCATTCTTCGTGGCATTGATTCAACAAGGTGCTGGAAGCATTCTTTAGAAATCTTGGCCCATATTGATAGGAGAGCATCTTGCAGTTGATGGAGATTTGTGGGATGCACATCCAGGGCACGAAGCTCCCTTTCCACCACATCCCAAAGATTTTCTATTGGGTTGAGATCTGGTGACTGTGGGGGCCATTTTAGTACAGTGAACTCAATGTCATGTTCAAGAAACCAATTTGAAATGATTCGAGCTTTGTGACATGGTGCATTATCCTGCTGGAAGTAGCCATCAGAGAATGGGTACATGGTGGTCATAAAGGGATGGACATGGTCAGAAACAATGCTCAGGTAGGCTGTGGTATTTAAACATTGCCCATTGCCTATGATCCATGTTCTCATTCTGTTTACGCCAAATTCTGACTCTACCATCTGAATGTCTCAACGGAAATTGAGACTCATCAGACCAGACAACATTTTTACAGTCTTCAACTGTCCAATTTTGGTGAGCTTGTGCAAATTGTAGTCTCATTTTCCTATTTTTAGTGGAGATGAGTGGTACGCGGTGGGGTCTTCTGCTGGTGTAGCCCATCCGCCTCAAGGTTGTGCGTGTTGTGGCTTCACAAATGCTTTGCTGCATACCTCGGTTGTATCAAGTTATTTGAGTCAAAGTTGGTCTTCTATCAGCTGGAATCAGCCAGCCCATTCTCCTCTGACCTCTAGCATCAACAAGGCATTTTCAACAAGGGATGTTTTTCCTTTTTCAGACCATTCTTTGTAAATCCTAGAAATGGTTGTGTGTGAAAATCCCAGTAACTGAGCAGATTGTGAAATACTCAAACCAGCCCGTCTGGCACCAACAACCACGCCACGCTCAAATTTGCTTAGATCACCTTTCTTTCTCATTCTGACATTCAGTTTGGAGTTCAGGAGATTGTCTAGACCTGGACCACACCCCTAAATGCATTGAAGCAGCTGCCATGTGATTGGTTGATTAGATAATTGCATTAACGAGAAATCGTAGAGGTGTTCCTAATAATCTTTAAGGTGAGTGCATACATACATACATACATGCATGCATACTGTACATACATTAACTACTAAACATGTAGATCATAGTAAAATAATGAAACACAAAATGGTTTAACGTTTAAACGTCCTGTACTTGAGAAAAAGACTGTTGTATTAAAATGATATTACACAAATAAACAGTTTGGGCTGCTTAATATCTCTAAACCCAGTGCACCCAAAACATGTACATTCATAGGTGATGGAATTGCTTAAAATTATTAGACCAAGTAGCTATTTTGTTGAACTGCTAAATACATTTTGCTGCATGGAGAGATGAGTTCATTATTCATCACTTTCCCTTTATCGCAATATCACCAAATGTGCAGCTGCAACATTTTTCCATGTGTCCTGCTGAGACTAAGACTGGCCGAGACACAGATAAATGCTACGGCAAGCTTTCCGCCTACTAACCGATTTTGCTAACCCCTACAGTCTGAAAAGTCTCTTGGCTGCATCCTTACAATACTAGTATTAGATTTGTGTTTATTTTTATCTGGTGGTAGCAGCTTCAGAAAATCCTCTCATTCGCATACACATTTAATGTAATTCATAAGTACATATAAGGTAAATAAGAAATCCATTATCTTCTAAGGTATGGCCAATCACCAGTTTGTCAATGGCCCTGTCACAGCTCCCTTACCCTGGCCCAAACCATCTTGTCTCTTTCTTTGAGGCAGAGCAGCAGGTGTCCATCTGGTGAGAACTGGGCAGAGAGCTGAGGTAGTCTGGAAAGGCAGGAAGTGTTGCAATGCTCTTCGGCTGACACATATCGCTCACACTGGCAGCTGGGGCATTAGGATCAGGCAGATAAGACAAGACACAGAAAGACAGATAGCATTTCAGGCTACTTACCACTTAGAAATAATAATTCATGTCCTTCTTTTATCTAGCTTTAGTAGTTTTTACAGAGGCATTTTTCAAATATTAATTGACTCGGCAAGGTGTTTTGAAGGACCAAGTTGAATTTTAAAGTATAAGTGAGATTCACATGCCCATCTCCACATCCAGACTTCCTCCATGTTGTCCACAGGTGATATTACAGGAGTGGAGGGAAGGTGACACACACTCCCTGGATGCTGCCAGACGTACCTGACCTGTGGCACATCGTCTGTTTGCCTGAAACACATCGAACACAGACATCTAAAAATGTCTTCAAACACACAGATCTTGCCGGTCATTACATTATTCATGTGTGAGTATTTTCCATCTCACTGTTCTTCTGAAAAAAACTAATTATAGTAAAATCATCACCAACAGGTCATATTAAGGCAGTGTTTTCCACAGGTCGATACAGTAATGAATAGCCACTATATAATACTGACCTCAGGCTGGCAGTCCAATTCACTGTCAGAGGTAGAGCTTTTGAAATCCAGTTCATTATAGAAGATGAAACCAGTTCTGCACAAACACGAGCCATCTGAGTGCTGGAATGCACGATTCTTACCAATGCAAGTACAAGAAGAAGAACCTGAGGAAACAGGTGTGCCATGGCACAACCAATGTGATCAACAGAGATATTTTCCTGTACTGATGAACAATGCTTTTGAAACTGTAACTTAACGGTAAAATAAGCATATAATGTGTTCAGATAAAAGCACTTAATGTGACCTGAGTTATCTGGAAAGATCTTATAGGATCTAACCTGCTGTTGAGGTTGAGGAACTGCCACAGGGAAAGCATGCCTTCTGAGCAGGCAAGTGGTTGAAGGTACCAGCTGGACATGGGTGACAGTCAGCCATTATTTCAGCATTATTGCGGATACCAAAGGAGCCAGGGGGGCAGGGTATTAGTTGGGTGGATCCCATTGGACAGACATACCCAAGAAGACAAGGGTTACTCTTGTAGTGTTCTGTACCTGTTGAATCAAAATAAAGTCACACTTTATTTGGAGTTTGGCACGAAATAGATGATTTGTGGTAGTGACCAAATACCTGGGGGGCAAAAGTATCCTGGTGGACATGGAAGGCATTGTGGGATAGCAGAGAGGTACGGACGATAGGTGCCCCCCTCACACACACTACAGCAACTGTTTTGGGATCCTCTGAGCCCACTGGTGATTACAGGCATGGAACCCCCTTTGCAGGACTTCATGGCAGAGCTGTTGGCTGGGCAGTAGTAGGGAAATGGACAGCTGTGGGGCATGGTAACAGGGTTATTTATAAAGCTTTAATCCACACCGTATAGAATCAGGCCAAATCTATTAAGCTTTCATCATTTCAACAGTTAAAGCAGTGGCGTAGTGGGACCGGCCGGTAGACCACTGGCCCTTGGGGGGAGGGGGGGGGGAGCGAGCGGTGGAGAGAGGGTGCAAGGGAGTGCTGACCTTCTCAGTGCCACCTTTCCCTTTTATTTTTTGACTTTTCATCATTAGATGCTCACTGATCCCCCTATATTTCTGAAAATCCTAGACATGGTTGTGACCTGCACTTCGTTAGTGCTTTCTGATTAACCTGTGTGCGGCCCGCCGTACGGGTTGAACAGAGGCTGCACAGTTTGACCAGCGGGCAGCAGCCGCACACCAGGCCGCCAGATGGTGTTGCTAAGAATTTGCAATGTATAACTATTATCAGACCGGCCCTCGTGGCTTCGAAACACTACCGGCCCACTGGGAAATGTCCCGACTTGCCACCCCACTACTGAGTTAAAGCCTCTAATTTCCATCTCAATCTTACAAAAGTATAGTTTAGTTTATTTGTTTCACAGAACATAAAAAAACAAATTACACTGAAGAAATACAAAAATACACTTGAGTGTGTGGTAGAAACCTGTAGCGGCTTATATAAAAACCACAACCAAAGTACATACGCGGTGTGTTTGCATGCATTTCAGGTTTCAGGATATTGGACATCTCATGCACTCACAGTTGTTTGGGGGTGTGGTAGGAATGAGATCCCTCAGGACAAAAATACCCTTCAGGACAGACTTGCGGCTCAGCAGTCTGAGGTCCACAGTATGAGCCAGCTCTGCACAGCCTCTCTGAGACTGCACCTGGATTATAATCCAAAAACTAATTAGTACCAAACTTCATTACTGTTTCTTGGGAGAAAAGCATTTATTCAAATAAAAGACTCAAATTTATCACATACAGAATCTAATATACCATGCTAACATTATAAACTGTGTTGATGAACCTACCCATGGGACATTGATAAGAGGCCCTGCAGGGGATCCCCTCCACATTGGGCTTCCCGGTAGCCTGAGGATCTGGACAGAAGGTTCCCCCTGCACACGGTTCACACTGGCTGGGTGCAGCAGCTCCAGGAACGGGCCTCTTGGTGCCTGCAGGGCAGAAGATGGGGGGTCCAGACCCACTGCACCAGAAACCAGGTGGGCAGGGACTGTCGGAGTAGTCTGTAAGCCCTGTAAAACAACAGTTTTCTGAAAAAAACTATTCATCACTTCACACACTATAACCAAAATAGAAATAAATCGTCCACACACATTGAGGGGACGTTAAATGGAAAAACAACTGAACCATTAAGTTTATCAAAATGACTCCAACACAAGTGAAGTTCTTTACTACTCATAATTGAGGAAGCCTTTATTTACGCATTCAAAGAATCTGAGGGAGAAGATGGAGGGAGACAATCTGCTGAGAATCAACCACTACTGTAGATAAAGTACCAATGTGATTTCTATTTGAAATCATTTAAAGCATTCATGAGGAAGATGAGGTTTTTTTTGTATTTTTGATATAGGAAGTTTAAATGTAGTGTCTTCTATCACATGATACCTCCCTCCCAGTTATCTCAGGCACAGGTTTAATAATGTGCATACATAGTAAAATGAATACAACCTACTGTAGAAAAGTAATTTTTGTGTCCTTAGAAATGTAAAATTAAACCTGCCAGAGAGAGGACTATTAGGGCGTATTTTACACTTTAATATACAGCAGGCACAGGATGTAGTAGAATGAAAAGGGGAAAATACCTTTAATGGAAAACATAAGGATAAGGATTCTGTTACATTTGAAATGTTTAATTTTAGTTCATCTTTTTAATTAGTCGTGGTGAGTTCAATGCAGTGTGTCAGACCTGTGCTGTTACAGTGTGAACCAGGAGGGCAGGGTAGGCAGTCGCCCTTACTGCCTGCTCCAGGGGAATCTCGGTAGGTGTACAGCGGACATGGCCTGGGTCCTGTCCCTCCATTGAAATCACTGCCTGGCAGGCCATCACAGTAATGAGCAGCAGGACACAGATGAAGGACTGGGTCGCCTGCAAACAAACAAGAAAAACGCTTTCAGATATGTTCATGGTGAGGTTGTTTTAATGCCACATTTGTTACACTCTTGCTTATTAGTTGAGGAATCAATTTCAATAATTTATTGATCACTTTAAAGACTCATCAAGCCCTTGCCCCTGGCTAAATTTCAAAGTTATAATTTTCAAAGCAGGGCCCTTCAGGCTTCTTCCAATTATCAACCTGAGGTTTTAGCTGTAGTTCCAGTCCCAGGATCCTGCTGGTATCTACTTATACTCAGTTTACACATGAAACACACAATGAGGCAATTAACTTCCCGGCAGGAAAGCAAGCAAGCAGTATGCGGCTTCCCAAGCATCAGGATTGAAAAATGCTCATCTAGGCCAAAGAAAAAAGGAATTTTTACCCTGAAAACCTGATAACAGTAGCCACAAAAACACTTCCAGCTACTCAAACATAAGGTATATTATAAGCTCATACCAGGTTTACACCAATGCCGAGGTGGGCAGGGTAAGCAGTTCTGTAGGCTGGAACCTCCTGGGGAGCTTCTGACAGTGTTTGCAGGACACAACAAAGCCTCCTCTGTGCCCTCGGGACAGTAGAAACCTAGAATAATAAAAAAAAAAAAATTGCATTAACAATTTATTATACATATTTAAAGAATAAAATGATTAACTAAGTTGATGATAACTAATCTTAAATGTCAAAGAATCTATGATTTAAGTATGAAAATCTGTATGTTGTTTTTTAACGATTGATGTACTGTACCTGGTGGACATGGTCCAGCACACTGCATGCCCCACTGGCACTTGGTCAGATTAGACATTGATCCCTGAGGGGTGAAATCTGCACTCCCAGAAACACAGAGATAGCCTGCAGCACACATACCCTGGATCCTACCAGCCCTGAAAAAAGATTCATAGGATTAGCTTACACACAAAACCACACAGAAACACATATACACAGGAACCTTTAGAAGACTCAAAAATGTATGCTTCATTAGATAAATAGAATGATAATTACATTGTTTCTAACATTTTCACCTCCCACATCCACATTCATTATATTCATACATATCAATGTCTTAATTTGGCTGTTCAGTGAGCCGTGACTTCTGAACATGCTAATTGTGAGTATAATCAGAGCAGAGAAGAATGTTTGCCTTTGAGCATGTGTCTATGTGTGTACACGATGTGTGTGTTCGTCCGTGTATTTCTGGATGTATGTGAATGTTATACAAAGTGCACATTAGAGAGCTTGTGCATGCATACACTGCATCCATTGTACCTGCAGAACTTTCCTGGAGGGCAGGGTAAACACTCTCTCTCTTCTTGTAGCCCTCCCTGGTTTGAATGAGTGTATGTCCCATTAGGGCAGGGATGAGGCACCATTGTGCCTGAAAAAAAAGATGCAGTAGAGCGGAGACTGACAGAGCGGAGACTGACAGGGTGATTTATTACATAATTACAACAAAGGAATATGTTTTTTAAACTAAAACACAAGTCTGTTTTTTAAGGTTATACATGAATTTATTTATTTTATTAAAGTTGCCATCTGCTGTAGTCAAAAAATGTCATTTTAAAGTACCTGCAGGGCAGAATGAGTGTGGTGGGCAGGGCCATGGCTCTCCCACTATTGCTTCCTCACAGTAGAACCCAGCTCGGCATGGGATGCAACTGTCTGAGCCTGGGTTCGGCTGGTACTCCCCCGTGGGACAAGGCAGGGCCAGGGCAGAGCCTTCTGGACAGTGGTGGCCCTAGGAGATGATATAAATGACAAAGGGGGTAGGATTCAATGCAGCAGGACATTAATAATAATCAACATGGCACAAGCTTCTCTCTGAGAGATACTGTTAGCAATCAATAAGAACAATGTAAAAGGGAAGGAGAGAAAAGGGAATACAGTGGAAGGGAGAGAGAGCACAGAGATTAAAATAATTATATAGTATATGAATAACCCTTACTGTACCTTGGGGCAGAGGAAGGCATATGGAGTGGTTGAAGAGAAGTCGAAAGGGCAGTAGAAACCGGCAGCACAGGGGCCACTTGGGTTGGCCAGACCCTCAGTGGAGCAGTAGTGACCAGCAGGACAGGCAGAGCAGCTCTCAATGGACACTCCTCCTATGACAACAAATAACAGTGATGCAGATCAGACAAGCAGATAACAAGAGATCCCATTAGGAACTCTTTCAAATGCAAATGCAAGCTCCTAATTAAAGAGATGATATGGATATCAAATTATTCAATTCATCACACAGTGCTGTGACTCAAACAGAAAAAAATATGAGCGTAAACAGTAGGTGTACCAATGGTGTTGCGAATACTGCCAAGAGGGCATGGAATTGGAGAGAGGCACCCTCCTGGACAGTAGTGGCCCACGGGGCAAGGGCCATTCCTGGGGAAGTTGTCAGAGCTCTGCGGCGTTGGCTCCATGGCCCCACCTTGGCAGAAATAACCCTGCAAACAAGAACCTAGACAAAAATACAAAGATACACTCAAAGTGTATCCTTCAATCAATTAGACAGCAGCAGCTGATTCAGAACACTGCTGTTCGAGTCCTCACTAAGACCAAGAAAGTGGATCACATCACTCCAGTTCGGAGGTCTTTACACTGGCTACCTGTCTTCTAAAAGTATTTATTTCAAAATACTACTGTTGGTTTATAAATCACTGAATGGTTTAGGGCCACAATACATTTCTGATCTTCTAATACATTATGAACCATCCAGACCTCTCAGGTCATCTGGGACAGGTCTGCTTTTTGTTCCCAAAGTCAGAACTGAACATGGAGAAGCAGCATCAGTTTTTATGCACCACATATCTGGAACAAACTCCCAGAAAACTGCAAGTTTGCTGCAACTCTAAGTTCTTTTAAATAAAGGCTAAAGACTTTTCTTTTTGATGCTTTTTTTTAAATAAAGTAATTGTTCATTTTTTACACTGCACTTTATTTTTTACTCTTGTATTCTTATTCTTTTTTAGCTGTTTTAAAATATTTTTAATGAATGTTTTTAATTGTTTTAAACGTTTGTTTTATGTAAAGCACTTTGAATTGCCTTGTTGCTGAAATGTCCTTTATAAATAATGCTGCCTTGCCTTGTTACTAAATGGTTGAACTAATATCAGGGTGTGCATTTTGGCTAAAATAATGTGTCACCAAATATCTTTGTGTTTGGTCACCTTGTGGTGTTGAGGCTCCATATGAGCTACAGTACACTCCAGAGGGACAGGGTGTGCAGACAGAAAGAGAAAGGGCTCCTGTCTGGTTGCTGAAAGTCCCTAAAGGGCAGAGCTGAGGCAGGGCTGTCCTGGCAGGACAAAAATGGCCTAGGAAGAGAGCACTTATTAAATATTGGTACTGCAGAATTAGAAATTTGACCACTGGACAGTATTGCTGCTGTATGTAAACAGGTAAGTGATGTGATTTGTACTGTAGATTCAAAGTTTATTTTCACCATCCTCACCAGCTGGGCAGATAGAGGGCTCTTGAGTGGCTGAGGAGGAACACATGGTCCCTTTGGGGCATATCATACAGTGGGCTGCTCCAGGAGCAGGACTGTAAGTGCCAGGCTCACAGGGCACCTCACTTGCTGAGCCAACAGGACAGCTATGGCCAGCGGGGCAGAGGTAGCCATGGGAAATATCAGACGGGGTGGGACTGGAGCTGCCACTAAGGCAAACATACCTGTAGGCATAAACAAGGAAAACAAACTTCATATCACAAATATTGCCACAAGCTGCCATTAGTGAGACCGAACAATCTGTCAGTGAGGAAATATAATATATAATATAAATATATTACAGTTTTGTAATGGTAAACGGTTTTAAATACACCATACAGTATTTAATGCTAATGCAGTTACCATTACGTTATTTTGCTTATGTTCTAATTATTCAGAAATAAGCATCATCAGCCACTAAGTAATGCATGTTTCCAGAAAACAATGCTTTAATAACTGGCAGTGATTAAAGTCAGACACAATAAAATGTATGTTTCATGGCCAAAATGTCTTTTAATTGTACTAAATTTCAATTCTAGTCAAATTCTTCTCAGATCTTTTTATTTAGAGCTTATACATGGAATAGAAATAAACAGCAGCCGACACACTGAAGTGCTACAGGTGCTTTAAAGTGGGATTTATCTCTGAGTATTTATTGCAGAGCATTTATGCAACCCAATGCAACAGACAGCAAAGTGTTTCAAGTGGATCTTATGCTGCTGAAGACACCTGCTCCCTCTCCTGCTGAGACTCAAAAGACTCATGTGAAAGCCACCCCCCAATTATCTGTCTGATTTTGTTGTTTACATGTATACTGGCTTGTAATTGATTTTTGAACACCGGATATCTTGCTGGAATAATCCCTTTAATCCACATTTAAATCTCACACATCAATCCAAAACTATTTTCAAAAAACGAGGTGAGATCAGGGAGAGACTGAAAAGCAGGAGGGAAAGACTGGGAAAGATCATTTTAAATTTTATAAACAAAACCATTTTATGGACCACGTTCCCTTCAGGTCAAATGAAACAGTATGAACCCCATTATGGACGGAAACAAACAAAACTGTGCATCCACAGTGTGTGTGAGTGGCGAGATTTGAAACTGCAAAAGCAGAAGAGCAGAAGTGTTTACCCAGCATGACATGGGAGAGCATCTGAGAGCTCTGCTATTGCAGGCCTGTCACAATACAGACCATGCGGGCAGGGTGGGCACTCATCAACTCCCTTCAGTCCTTGGGAGATGGAAAGAGAGCCTGTGGGGCAGGGGAGTGGATAGCCAGTGCCAGAGGGGCAGTAGTGGCCAGAAGGACAAAGATGGCTTCTGGTAGAATTCCCCTGACAAAAAGAAAACAAAATAAAAACTATTATAATACCATTTGTACTTTTAATGGCATAATTGCCTAAGAATGAATGCATATTATGAAGCTATACTTTATTAATCCCTCTTGGGGAAATTTTGTTTTCTTTACTCCATTGTTACACACACAGGCCCGAAATAGACAAATACACACACAGATACATGTGTTAATGTTATGGAGAGAGGTGGTGAAGGTGAACTGGCACCTGTCCAGCTACTAGTCCACACTCCATTCCTGCTCCATGCTAGACTTGAATCAGCCACCCTCCCCAAGAAAAATCCCTACAAACTGAGCTACTGCCGCCCCTACATGTGCAGTAAAGTATGCATTGCTTGCATGCATCTTGACAGTAGTGCTAGAGGAAAAGCAATGCATCATCAAGGCACCAACAATAACCATAGTTAATTAAATGTAAATGCAGCAATATTTTATATCTTGTGCACAAAGTTATAATTTTGGCTAATGGGTAAATGGGTAAAGAAACAGATAAAACCTAGAAAACAGGGAGCATGTATGTGCTCAAGCAATCTTTTGTTTAGGTTTGATTAGATGAAAGGTCATGGGTCACCATTATAAAATTATAAATCATTCTCTGGAAAACAAAGATCTTCCAACCAACATTACAATGTTATAAACCAACAAAGTCAACAGAGAACAACAACACCACCTGATATTCAGTAGAGTTAGGGCTGGTTGATCCAGTAGGGCAGTAGTATCCTGCCTCACAGGGTCCTGTTGGCTGGGTCAGACCAGGTTGAGAGCAGAACATTCCTGTAGAAACACCAACAGAATAAAGAATTTATCATAAATATTTGAAACACAGTGACTTGACTGTGCACAAGTCATTTAAAAAAAGGGTTAGGTTATGATTATGTTGAACAAAACACTAATCCTTTCCACACCAGCGGGGCAGGGCAGGCAGGCATCAGGATTGGAGGCTCCGAGCTGGCTCTGCACAGTGCCAGGTGGGCAAGGGAACTCCAGTCCTAGAGTCAGTCCTGGAGGACAGTAGTATCCAACAGGACACAGTGCAGGCTGTACAATACCTTCAACTGAGCCACACAAGAAGAATGAATAAACACAGATGATATCCGATGAGACCAATAAAATGAACCGCACTTTGACACGTTGAAACAATGCAGCTGCATAATAAAGAAATGCACACTTTAACACTGTAAAATCGGTTGTCAGTTAGATTAGCTGAGTTAAAGAAGGGCTTTCAATTAGTAAAACCATGTGCTTCCCTGAGTGACTTTGTGACAATCCCCATGGAATGGGTGTGTATTTGTTGCTATCATGAAAAAGTAAATGTAAGACAACCCATGTTTCCCACCTTGACAGTAGTACCCAGGGGTACAGGTGGTGCAGTTGTCTTGATGTGTGTTGCCCGTTTCAGAGCTAAAGGTTCCTGCAGGGCAAGGCATGGGGACTGGCGTTCCTCTGGGGCAGAAGAAACCAGCTGGGCACAGAGCCCTATCTGCTCTGCTGGAGCCCCAGTCGCAATAAAACCCTGACCAGCAATCCCCTAGAACACAAAAGTGAAAACATCACATTTAAATGGAGGATATTATCTTTCAAATTCAGATTGAAACTTACTTCAGTAAACTTAATCAATAAACATTGATTTTAGGTGTTTATTTCATTTACCTGCTCTGAGCCCCTGTTGGCAGAAAATCCCAGGTGGACAGAGAGATCCAGTTCTATTGTCATTCGGGTTTGACATTGTGGCACCCATCAGACAAAGAAACCCAGCAGCACACGGTCCTGAAGGCTCAACCAAACCTTCAGACCCACAAAACTGACCCGCTGGACACACAAGGCACTCACCTGCCAACACAGATAAACCGTTTTGACTTCAGTCGAGTCATTTACTCTACAAATCCGTCTTCAAAAAAGCCAGACAACAGTGCAAGATATTACCATTTGTTCTCCAAGGTTCTGGGTTTTTACCTGTGGTGGTGAGACCGTGGCTGGGGCTGTAGGTGCCTTTGGGGCAAGGAAGAGGCTGACTATCTGGACTCTCCCTGGGACAGATGTAGCCAGCTGGGCAGGGCACAGGGCTGGAGACTCCAGAGGAGCTCCCCCTGGTGGGGCTAAGACTTTGGGACTGGCAGTGGAACCCAGGAGGACAGGGATTACACTCTTTCTGGCCAGATAAATCCTGGAACCATCCTGGCAAAGATAATTCAAACAGTGAGGACACCTTCAGAGAGGGTGAGGGAATGTGTACAGTATAAATAAAAGGTCTTACGTTTTGCAGAGTTAAATTCATAAAGTATAATTTCTTGTTTACCAAGAGGGCATGTTTTGCAGTAATCTTTGCCTTTTCCTCCAGTCTCATTTTGGTAAAAGCCAGCAGGGCAGGGTGAGGGTACGCTGCTGCCCTCGGCACAGTAGTGGCCTACTGGACAAACACCTCCAGATACACTTGACATTGGAGTAGCAGTCTGGGATCCCTCTAGACAGTAGAAACCTGGGGAGAAACACTTCAGTAAAATGTTTGAAAAGCTACACTTTTATAAAAAGTAGAATTATGCACCACACTAACATAACTAAATTTCCAGTCTTATTTCTGACCTGGCAGGCAGGGTCCAGAGACTGCAGAGAGGCCAGTCTCTGAACAGTAGAAGCCGGGACTACAGCTACGACACTGAGATTCGTCCACAAGCCAGCTCTGCTCACTATCGAAAGATGCAGACTAACTATAAACTGCAGCAGTAGTCAAGTGATTTCATGTAATTTAGATAATAATTGTTCAGTATCACAGAGAGCACGCAATGCCACAACCTACGATAACGCTTCAGATTACATATCCTGTTTCGCACAATGTTATATTTTATACTGACAAAGCATTAACGTGAACCATCATCAATGTCTGTGGATTTGAGTACATCTTCAAAATTTCAAAAGTTACTACTTTATACCTAGATAACAAGTGTAGTTTTAGAGTTCAAATCCTATTCTGTCTAATAAATATTATTGTTCATGGCATTTATAGATATGTGGGAGATTATAGAGAAATTGCAGGATATGCACCTGAATGTTCCTTTTGGGCATGGTTTTGGTACAGAAGTCCCCACAGAGCAGAAGAAGCCGGGAGGGCATGGGAATCCAGTCCGACTGTCTACTGGTGAAGGTGCAGAGGCTCCGCCAACACAAACAAACCCTGCAGCACAGGGCCCACTGGGGAAAGTCCTCCCTTTAAATAAATATATAATTCAAGCAAGGTTGTTATCACCCTAATAACAGATCAGCCATTTACCTTTAATTGTTTCTGGAATACATTACTAAATGTATAATGCAGCTGTCTGCAAGATAGGTATCTGTGAGAAATAAACAACAAGTAATTAATAGGTTCAGAGGAGGGGATGCAGTTTACCGGTTCCTTTACAGTACATCCCAGGGTCACACAGTGAGCACTGCCATTCCTCAACCAGTCCTGATGTGTTTCCATAGGTTCCTGTTGGACAGGGATGCTGATTTGCTGATCCTTTGGGACAATAAAATCCTCTCTCACATTGAAGTGGAAGGGTCATTCCTGATGAACAGATATGGTACAGAATGAAAAGGAATTTACTCTTGTTAAATCTAAATGTAAATTACATTTATGTTCCCAGCTGCTAAATGCTATAATGGGTGGACAAAAAAATTTGTCCACCCATCACCTTTACCTTGATCTGGACAATAGAAACCAGCAGGGCATGTCTCACAGCTGCTCTGGCCTGGTCTGAGCTGGTAGTTGCCTGGAAGGCAGGCAGTCTGTCTGACACTGCCCTGGAGCGACCATTAAAATTATTTTATTAGACTTTATATTTGGAGAATTACATACATCATCAGGCATAACCATGGTGCAACAACAACAACAACAACAACAACAACAGTTGAGACTGAGCCAGACAAACAACACAGGAAGAAGACAGAGAAAGTCAAGAAAAACAGGAAAGAAAACATGAATTGACCTATAGTATGCAGTAATGGACTTGTCATGACAGAATAAAAACCACAGCCAAGGAGGAATGCTCATGCAGAGACATGACATGCAATATTCAGCAATGGTGACAAACAGTAGCTTGAAGACTAATACTGGATGGCTGACCTTCCCACAACAATGTCCCACTGAGCAGACATGTTGTTGTGGTCTCTCAGAGCTCTGTCCCTCAGGACAGTAGTAGCCTTCTGCACACTGGCCACTTGGCTCAGCTATTCCTCTCTGGTGGCAGTAGCGACCGGGAGGACACTGCTGGCAAGCCTCGACTGTAGACCCACCAAGGGAACCTGATGGATTGCACACAATACACGTATCAATTCTAAATTAATTCATAAATTGATATACTTTAAAAAGTGTTGAATTGTTTGGTGTTTTATCTATACATCCACTGTGTACACAGCGTTTGTTGACTTGCAAACAAAAGTTGATTAAATGAAAGCATTAGAATAGATACCAATGTTAATTTGATGCAAAGTACATACCTATTCATCAGTTTCTAATTCATAACCATTCAAAGGAGCTAAGGCACATGTTAATAGGATTGTAGTTGTCCGCCTCGAGACAAGAATACAATTACACGATTAAACCACTTTGTTACTGAAATTATTCATAGGCGCCCAAGGGAGAGAAAAAAAAGGCTTCAATGGAAGTTTGCATATTTCTCTGCATCACTGAAGTGCAAAGATAGACACCAGTTCATGTAAGGACATTAGTGGGGGAAAACTGACAATGCGTGCAACAAAGGGGATTAGCTGTTGTATTTCTCAGTTTAGTATTGTGTCTTATTACTCATATTCATCATTCATTCATGACCAAAAAAGGGCAGGGGATTACTGACTTGTTATGAATTGTTCCTCTTCTCAAATAAAGAGAAAATACATCTCGCACACAGTTTCTTTTGATAAATAAATCAACAAGATTATTAGATACATCTAACAATTACAGCTATATTACAAAAGAGCAATATCTCACTTTTTATGGTTCCAACAGGGCAGGGCAGAGGAAGAGGAGTTCCAGGGGGACAGTAGTGTCCTGTGGGGCAAGGCGTGGCATGGGGGTTTAAAGAGCCTTTAGGGCAGTGATATCCTGCAGCACAGAGCCCTGCTGGGGCATCTAGACCAGTCTGGTTGCAGTAAGAGCCAGCCTCACAGGGCTGGGGGTAGGCAGAGCCCAAAGGACAATAGAAACCTGAAAAATAGCCACAAAAAGTATCACTTAAATAAATCAACTTCAGCTACACAATTAGGATTACTGTTTTTATGCACAAACACTTCCTCTAAAGATAGAGGATTTTTTCAAACTATGAACTTTTCATTCCCACACTCTTATTTAAAGTTAATCCAACTGATTTTTTTTATGTGCCAGTGGGCAGTAATTACTTTGTTGCAGGAATTAAAATCAGTTTCTTGCTGGTCTGACATAAGCTGTTTTTTCAGTGCAGCGTTTTTATGCGCACCATCACCCAACCATCTGCAGCTCCTCAAGAGGGAAGTTCACCTCCAGCATTTATGCTTTCGGGTCTTCTTATAGGGGAATTTGAACCATCAAGAGTGAGGTTCTTGTGCGGGAGGTATTCGTTTCGAATAACCATCAGCATTTATCTTGCGCTGCCTTCACCGAGTTACTGTATCGAGAAAATAATTTCATTAAGGGGTGTAACTGAAAAAGTATTTTCTATAATCATTGACTTAAATAAAAAAAGAAACTAACAGTGAAAGAAAAAAGTTCATTCTTCACCATGTCCCGATTTAACACTTCAGTCATCATTTTTAAAGGGTGAGTGTTAAAATAAAACCACGATTAAGTGGTATTAAAGCTAGAATATGCTGCACAGACTGGACAAATCAGATGAAATCAGTCATATGTCACAGCAACTTAAGTAAATGGGATACCCATGTCATGAGGAAGAAAGATGACGTGTGTGCCTGGGGGAATGAATTAAGTATCACATCGAGCATGTTCACACAAGTTCACAGTCAGGATTTACCCACCCTTAGGGCATATATCTCCTCTGTAGTTGGAGCAGGCATAATGTGGACTCTCAAGACATGATGGTGACTGAGTCACAATACGGTCTGAATCTGCCTGTGGCAGCGTTACCGCTTCGATCCAGCTAGCGTCTCTCCCTATAATAGAACATGGCAGATAAAGCATGAAAGATGTCCAAGTCAAGATCTTTTTCTTGTAGATAGGAAACCAAAGAGGAGCCATTTTCTCTTTTTAAATTGTGATTTAACAGTTTAGACTGTCAGGGGAACAACATCTTTTTTTTATGTAACACTGCAAGGCAATGATTAATTGTGGATTACTTGAGGAAAGGTCAAGCTGAAAAGCTGCTGCTTTGTGGGACATTTATCACAACACGTGAGGCTTTGCACTCTAGTTGAATAGTTTGAAGAAATTGATGTACTGCCCTTTCAAAAGGAAGCATTTATTGTGTTATTATAAACTGAAAAAAAACATAGTTTACCAGACTTACTGGAGTTATTGAGGCAGGACAGATTGTGAATCCAGGGGGTGGCATCTGTCTTTGTGGTATAAACCTCCAGTATTTCACAAAGACAGCTGAACAAAGAGGAGTGGGCTCGAGGTGTGGGGATATCTGCACCTCCAGAACAGAAGAAACCTGCAAAGCACATACCTAACACAAGGAGGTTTTAGAAAACAAGCATGGAATGACTATTGACTTCATTATTTATTATTTTAATCCCAAGAAAGAATTGTTGATGTGGGCAGCGATTCAGGTGTCTAGAACCTGAACCTTTAAATTAGTTGCGTTGTACAGCTGAAATATAAAATGTTTTGGATTTTACAAAATTGGCACTCTATACTCATGATAAGCCTGATTGTCCTTGACTAATGGAAACCTGGTAAAATCCCCCACCTGTGGGCTGTGAGCCTCCAGGACTGAGGCAGTATTTCCCTGGGGGGCAATGGTGGCAGTGAGAGGGGGAGGAAGCTCCAGGCCCTGGGAGGAAGCTGCCAACAGGACAGGGTTTGGGTGACCCAGTACCCCGCGGACAGAAGTGTCCCATGGGACAAACATCTCCATAAGGCTGGGAGACAGGAGAAGGCTCAGTGGACCCCAGGGAACAAAAATGTCCTGCGGTAGACAATACGATTAGACATCTTAATGACAACAAGGCAACATTGAGGGGAAACTGTGGCTTAATACAATGCAGAAATACAGGAGAGAAAAAGACACTCATAGCTCAATTCTCTGACACCATTTCCCCTTGTGATGCTGGACTGTCAGACCTGGGCTGCACGGTCCAGACGGCTCTGTCAGAGCAGTGCTGTTACAGAAGAAGCCAGAGGGGCAGGGGGAGCAGTCAGTCAGGGACGTCCTGCCTGCTGATGGACTGACACTTCCCATCGGACACGGAGATGGCATAGATGAACTCTCTATACAGTAGAAACCTGTCCAAGGTGGTGCAGGTCATGGTCAGCTTCAGTTTACTTTGAGTGCACTTTAAAAAAAAAAAAAAAACTGTATTTAATTACCTGGTGGGCAAGTGTTACAAGTGGACTGTCCAGATGAAGATTGAAAAGTGCCAGGGCTACAGATGGCCGGCTCAGCACTACCATGTGGGCACGCATGGCCAGGCGGACACTGACATCCTGCGACACAATCAGATAAAGAAAAGTAATCTTGTCCCTCCTGGTTTAATATGAAAACAAGAGTAATGTGAATATAAAAGACTGTACTAATGTAATATATATTTTAAATAAATGATGTGGCAATTATCCATGAAAAAAAGCACGGCGGCTGTATTTCACCATGACACATGGTACCATGGAAATAAAGGAATTAAAAAGAGAGTGTCTATGAGCAGTATTCATCCTGTACGAAAATCATGTGGGAGGCAAAGAGAAGAGAAAGAAGACTTAGCAGCAGGTGCCCTGACTCTCTTGATAGGTTCTGGGCCATTTCATGCTCAAATTAGCAACGGCTTCTCGATGAAAGGCGAAAACAGGTCAGATGCCTTTCAAAGAATCTCTAGGTATGCATGTAACAAGAGAGTAAGAGAGTAGGAGTAGGAGGAAGGCCCATCTAAGGCATATAATAACCTTACATGTAGAGTATGATTTGTAAAGTAATTGATGAGTTCTGCTACATATCCACAGGACCAGTTTCTACACGAAATACAGAACAACTAAATGTAGGGAGCAGACTTATACAATAGATACACCTTATGGAAAAGTCTTTAAAGTAACATTACAGTTGCAATCCCTACTACAAAGGTGGGTCCTTAAGGCTTACATGATGGTAGCTAAACTGCAAAATGATCAAATGTGTCAAAGAAAACTTTCTTGTAAGTTATATTTCAAACTAAGTGCATCAGCAAAAAGGAAAAGTAGTGACATTTTGGAATTAACCAAAAGAGAGGACATATGTCCAATGACAGCAACATATATTTTTTAATGTTAGTCATTTCTAGTTTTTCAGACAAACTTAAGGATTAGGTGTTGCTTCTCTGGTGTCCTACATTTTTATCAACCAACTGGATTATTAGACAATGCATTGTCACAAACCTGAACAGTGCTGTTTTACATAGCTTCATTTCGGAGATACATGGTTTTCACAGGACAGACAAATGCCATATGGAGCAGGTTGACATTGCTTATAGCCATGCAATCCGATATTATGTAATGGTCATAATGTATAATTTGATTCAGTTTACTTCAGAGTACAACCATTTTTGTGTGCAGTATTTTGTCCATCCACTTTAAGTGAGAATGAGAGTGTGTGCAATATAATTGATATGTAAAGTTGCACTACGGTACAACCTTTTACAGTAAATAAGGTAAGTAAAGCTTCTGATCCAACTTGCCATGTGAGCGTAACTATATGGAAACCAGACTTACAGTATGTGATCAGACATTGTGTTAATAAAAAAGAAAATGATGAAGTGCAGAGACCACCGTGGTTAAACCTGAGCTGACCTCTGATGATGTGTACTGTACCTGGCTGATGGCCAGACACTGATCCTGGTGGGCAGAACCACCCCGGGGGACAGAGGAGGTCGACAGAGGTCTGAGCCAATGAGGGGCAGTAAGAACCCGGGTAACAAGCTCCACAGTCAGCCTCCGACTCAGCCCCAGACCTCCCCAAGAAAGTGCCTATATTGAGGAGACAAATAATGTCCACATTCTCTCATTCATCTCACACACAGAGAGAAAAATAAATGGCAAGGCATAATAGTGTCATGTATGCGCACCATAGATAGCTCCATTTTTTCACTTGGTTAAGTAGCTAGCTGACCATTATGACAGTTTTATGGGGCTCCCATTAGGTTTTACAACACCTCTAAAGTTTTGGTTGGATTAAGTCATTATATTGTACCTCTGGGGGCTTTATTGCACCTTTGGAGGCAGTGTAATAAAGAGCAAGAGGTCAGACAAATGGCTGAATCAGGGAAATGACAGGACCATTATATAGCAACATGTTCATAATACATATTAACAGAAATAATTTCCACTTCTTACAGAGCTCTGTCTGGCTATGTTGGTTTTCTACCTGGAGGACAGGGGCTTGGATTTGCACTCCCTCTAGGACAATAGTGGCCTGCTGGACACACATCACCATGGGACTGACCCAAGGTTGAATTGCCAGGAAGTGGGGATGGCGATGTGATATCTCCTGTAACAGAGACAATAGACCTTCATTGGATGTCATTACTCATTAGGTTAGTGAGTGAACTAAAAGGCCAGAGCCATTTTCTGCAATCCCAGGGAGAGAAATACTATAAAGAGAAAGCAGTGGAGACTGGTAAATGTTCTGTGGAGACCTCTCCAGCACTGTGGAGTCAAAGGTCATGAAAATGTTAAATACAAGCAGAAGTGCATTGAGAGAAAATGGTCCACAGCAGAGTGTTTTTCAAGCTTGTGTCAGATTACCCTGTTTTTATATATTTCAAATACCATTTAACCAATCTGCATTTTACCATGCATTTATTAACACTACGTCAGGGGTAAGAAGAATCAGCCTGTTACCTGTGGTATTACCCCAAGGTGTGGCCATTCTGGATCCCTCTACGCAGTAGAAGCCTGGGTTGCAGAGACCAGATGGGGAGGAGAGGCCAACCTCAGCGCAGTAATGGCCAGGCAAACAGGGCTGACATACTTCTATAGAAACTGCCCCTGGAACAACAGAAATATAACTCATATGTTTGATCTAAATGATAAAAAAGTGAATGAATATGGGTCAAGTGAAATAATTCCACTTCAGTAATTGTTTTCTGACAGAGGAGGGTGGCAAATTATTTCATTGATTTAAAATATTTCCACTAACATTGGCAATAACTCCAGTTAAGTCAGCTCATTATGTTCAAATGTCAGCAACAGTGTATAGTGTAATTATTCAGTGTTATCTGTCACCATCTACGGAGCTGAAGGTGCCTGCAGGGCAAGGAACCATATAGCTTGTACCCTGAGGGCAATAGGACCCTGCAGAGCAGCGGCCTCCTCTTGGGCCCTCCTCTGGCTGGGCAGAAACAGAACCGTGGATACAGAGGTAACTAGGGGCAGCGAGATGATGTAGACAGAGACAATGGGGAAGGGGATACAGGATGTAGGAAGTGATAGATGAGAAAGACAGAGGGAGACAAAGCATAAGGGAGGTTTAATTATAGACAAGGGAGACAGAATTAAACCGAAACAGGATGTCATATCTTTCATAGTCTATCTGTGAACATGATGAAGTATGTGTTCAGCAGCATGTGTTTACCCAGGAGAGCAGACCCCAGTGGGAGCAGCCAGTCCAGAGGAGCTGCAATATCTCCCTGGAGGGCAGAGCTCGCAGCCCAACTTATTGGACAACCCCATCTGCCTGCTGAAGGTACCAGCTGGGCAGGGGTATGCTACACCAGACTGCGTTCCTGTAGATAGATAGCACATAATATCTACAGATGGTCCAGGACTAACCATCACAGAACAGTTTGTGAAGGCCGTCCTTATCTTGATTATGCCCTATAATTGCCATTTGCATAATTAGAAGGCCATTTACTGCTCCAGCCACTTAATCAGGAGTACACACATAACAAGAGCAATATTCAACACATTTTTAGTTAATTAATCAATTTCACTGAGCCTGCAGCATCATTTGTGTTCCACATACTGTATATTTATATCTGATAAAATGATCTCGTAACATTGTACATTTGTCAAGAGTGTGTAAGAATAGCTGGACTATTGTATCCTACCTGGTGGGCAATAGTGTCCTTTAGGACACAGCGTGGGGGTGTGAGTACCAGACACATGCCCAGTGTCAGCATCCACTGAGCCTGCACAGTAAAATCCTACTGGACATTTAACACACTCTGCCTGTGGAGGGGTACATTGCGCATATAATTTTTTCTACACAGACTTAATACAAAACTATGACTACAGATGTTCTCGAATATCACCAGACATGAACACTGAGATGATAAAAGCTAAACTAAAAACTGTATACAGTGCACACAGATGGGCTATAACTTCCGCCAGAATAAATCTTTTATAGGTCATATACAGTTAGTCAATAGCACTATTTTGGATCCAGTTTTAGAGTAAAACATATTTCAGTCCAGTATATGAAGCCATATACTCATTAAGGCAGTAGTGCAGTTACTGAAGGTTATTCTGATTGCATAATATACAGTAGTAGGTGCGCACCTTGCCTTTTGGACTGTAGGATATGTCAGAAAATTAGCAGACTGTTTATCCTCATCTTCCTCACCTGTCCAGGTAAACCCTGATAGGTCCCTGGCAAACAGGGTACCTGTCTATCAGATCTAGGTGGGCACATGTTTCCAGGTGAGCAGAGTATAGCGGCCCACTGGCTGCTGTTTTCCCTGCCTGGACAGTAAGAGCCAGCTGGACAGATATGAGAAGGGAAAGAGAGCCCTCTGGTGACACACAGGAAACCTACAAAACAAAAGGAACACTGGAGGGATTATTCCGCAATAAATCAAGTTATGTAATAGAAGCTTTATCTTCTGGCAGATAAATGACACAATTAAACACTAATGTGTGCAACATAAATTAGTTCCAACCTGGAGGACAAGGCAGGCAGTCGGAGAGATAGCTGTTTCTGGTTTTGTTGCTGTAATGTCCTATGGGACAAGGCAGTGGTGCTGACGAACCCTGGGGACAGTAATGACCTTCAGGACATTTGTCACCTGTCGTCCCTCTATCCTCCGGTGTGGGTGACCAGGCTCCAGAGACGCAGTAGTACCCTGCAGCACACTGGCCTGATGCAACACCCTTCCCAGGGGATGAACAGAAGGAGCCTGGTTTGATAGGAAAAAAAAAAATTGAGAGGAAAATGACCCTGAATTACCCTGCTAAACAGATAATGTAGAACAGGAACTGCATACTGTATTAATCCCAGTTGCAATATTATTGTGTGATTACTTTCTGTTTTTGAGTACAGTTTTTAAATAACAGCTGCCTTTTTTTAAAAGTTTACTTATTTTGTTAATATAGTGTTTAATTGCCATTTATGATCAAGTTTGTCCTAAACTCTGAGTCAACTACTTATCCTTGAGAAAACTCATAATTAGCAGTAAATGATGTGTGACCTGGAGGGCACGGCAAGCAGTTCTGGGGTTGTGCCATCCGAGTGTGTGGGTTGATGGATCCAGCTGGACACGGGTACTGGTGTTTGGACCAGGTCCCGGACGGGCAGTAATGACCCACTGGACACTCATAAGTCCTCGACAGAGAGCCATTATGTCTGCCAGGACAATAAAAACTATCCAGACAAAAAACAAGGATAGAATGATTTAGTTCTTGGCTGTTGATGGTGGCAATGAGGCATGGCTGTACTCGTGTCTGTGCGTGTGTACGTATGCAAAGTGACGGGGGTAATCATTAATGCGTATAAACATCAAAAACTTTACTGTATAGTTAGTTTTTTATAATCCATCATGTTTATATGTGAGAATGTCTATATGTTTACTGTACAGAGTGACTGTGTGGCTGTTAAGCGAGTTTACCCCTGGGGACAGGCACTGCAGCTGGCTCTGCCGTCTTCTACACTGATGGTTCCCACGGGGCACTGCTGAGGAGCCACAGAGCCCTCAGAACAGTAATAACCTGGTTGTGTGAAGGCAAGAGTCATGAAAGAGATGCACACTCAAGCGCACACACAGAGACATGCACAATCCACAGGGGACTGGGTTTGATTTACACTGTCAACACAGCAGCTACTTATGTTTAGCCCAATTAACTTAAAACTTGAAAGAAGGTTTTGTTTACCTGTTCAGTAAACTGGCTCTGGGATTATGTAAATGTATTTTCTTTTGTATTACATACAATGCCATGCAAAGTATAGCTTTCAGCTGTCTAAACAATAAAAACCTCATCACATTATCACCATGTGTTTTCTAATGACTGGCTTCATGCATTTTGTTTTGACAGTTTTCTCTCCCATTTTTTTGGAAAAATTAGATAGAAATGTCTAAATCTGGAGGGCGCTGATCACCTTTTGGGCACGGTCCTCCCCGACTGTCTCTTAAAGGAGGGTCAGGGCGATCTGCACCCCCAAGACAGAAGAAACCTTCCCAGCATTCTCCTGACGGCGCTGAGAGTCCCGCAGCATCGCAATAGTAACCGGGGAGACATGGCTGGCAATCATCCTGAGAGAGGAAATGAGAGAGACAAAGAGGGAGGTAGTAAGAGGAAGAGAGAAAGGCAGAGAGAGAGAGCCTGTGAGAAAATGAATTATAGAAAGTGCCTCTCTTGCAACATTGATTTGGGATTAGATATTGATTGGCTGTCACAATGAAAGACAGAGAAAACACTGTAAGTTAGTGTATAAACTGTATAGGTCTGTGTACTGTGGCAGGACCATAAATGTGTTTTGTAGTGCTTTAGACATCTGACGGTGTTCAATATTGAATAACAATAAATAATGTAATACAAATAAGAAATGAAGCAAATAGACATGACATGAAATAAATAACAGATCCATATAAACATAAATACAGACTATATAACAGTAAAATTGTGAAATGATAAATTTTTTAAAACTCTGAATGAATGAATATATATCACATTTTGTCTGCATTTATATTCATATGATTATATTTGTATTTTATGTCTTATTCTGTAAGAGAAAAAAAAAGAATATGTAGTTGTTGCATATTTGTGTTATCCATATACAAATATTTATAATTAACAAAACAAAAAGGAAACAAAATTTGAATTCCAAGCAAAATGACATCCTTTTGCAACTTTGAGGGGAGAGACTCTCTCAATCGTTGTCAAGGAGACATGTGATGAGTGTGTGATTGAGTCAAAGTGACCTGGGAGACTAATTTGGTGAGATTAGAGAATGTTCCACGTGGACAGGGCAGAGGATGTATGGTGGCCTTGGGGCAGTAATGACCGGCAGGACATGGCCCTCCCTCTTCTGGTGAGAGACACAGAAAACAAAGCTGACATGTAACAACCATCTCAAATCAGGAATACTGATGGAGAACCACTAACTCAGAGAATTACAAGGCTGAAAATGACATTTTCTCACATATTAGTAAGATAAAATGTGCTATTACCAGACTATACTGCATTGCATGTCCTGAACATGCAGTAGCCTACATGATAAAGATGTTTGTTTACCTGCAGCCTGTGAGAGAGGTTGTGGAGAGGTGTTTCCATATGAGCAGTAATATCCTTCCTGACATGGTCCAGTGACAGCTGTGCGATTTCTGGAAGAGCAGTAATGGCCGCCGTCACATTGCCTGCACTGAGAGACAGACCAGTATCCGGGGTCAGGACCGTACGTTCCCTCTGGACAGCCTCTCAAGTCAAATCCAGTTCCTTCAGGGCAGTAAAAGCCTGCAGGCCACAGAGCAAACACAAGGAAATGCATAAATATGAAGGATAAAAAAAAATTTGTTAAATTGTTAGCATCAGCCTTTTCACTGATCATCGTGGTTTGTTTCAGTGTTTTAGCGAATTTTTTGCTCGATAATTGATAGTTTCATTAAATTAGCATACAAATTCAAAATAATTAAAAAAAATTGTTTTAAGGTCATACAAAACAGCAAATTACACACCTGAAGCACACAAGTAAAGAGAGCCAGACACACAGTACCAGCCTGGCACACAGGGCTCACACTGAGTAGCATGTGTAACAGCAACATATGTCCCTGGATCACAGGGCAAAGGTTGAACAGTTCCCTCTGGGCAGTAGTAACCCTCAGGACAAGGTCCCCCTGTAATTCCATCAGTGGGGGTAGATGTGACGGCTCCCTTTACACAGTAATATCTGCATAAGAAACATTAGAGCATGAAAACTCTATAACAGGATGAAAAGGACTTTTTTATGAGAAGGTCTTCTATAAGAAAAAGCACAAGTAATGTTTATTTCTTAAGTTCATCAGAGTCTGGTGTACCCCCCACTGCAGGGTCCACTAGGTTTAGTGAGGCCGACAGAGTCGCAGTAAAATCCCCCCAGACATGGTTTGCAGTCCTCCTGGATACGTAGGCCTGAGCTGTTTGACCAGCTTCCTTCAGGGCAGGCCACGGGAGCTGTGGTGCCTATAAAGACGAGACAAACATCAACTCACATTAAACAGAGGAGTATGCAGAAAACTATTCAAAGACTATTCAAAGATGACAAGAACTATGCAGCCATTGGGTTTAGCGATACGATATACTGTACTGCGACAATTTTTTTCACACGCTGTAAGCAGAATTTAAGTGCAACTAAATATGTGAGACACTCAAGCACCCATTGGTTTGTGTGTGTGCAGAGTTGAGCAACCCAGGAAAGGGCAGAGTTTACCCTGCAGCAGCATTATTTAAGCATGGGTAAGTGCCCCATGTCAGAAAGAACAAGTGTAAAAATTAATTTGAAGAAAACTGTATCAAAAGTTACAAAATAAAGGTCAGTACTTTCTGTAGGATGCCAAATGGTAATTAGCATGAATAAAACATTTTAGCCCTTGAATATAATGGGGTAAAATGTCAATAGCCTCACACAGTATAAATTTGGTTGCATTAGCCTACAAAACAAGCTGCATAAGCATTGGATTACAAAAAACATTATTTTGAAAATGTGGATCGCCTGCAACTTGATACATTTCAGGCACCAAATAGCAGCACTGAAGCAGCTGATGGCTGATTTGCTTATTAACGGAGGACAACCCAGTAACCTGAGGGGCAGTAACGACCAGGTGGACACCGGGAACCTGAGAGTCCATCCAGCGGGCTGGGAGAGGATGCTCCCTCTCTGCACCAATAACCAGCATTGCATGGTCCTATAGGAAGAAGAGTATCACAACACATAATCATCATACAGTAATATAGATACATCTACAGCCCTGCAGTACACAACTGCAGATCACACAAATTAGCTTTTGAGATACCAGTCTTTGAGAAAAAGAGAAGAGAAGAGAACTATTTCTCACCTGCAGGCTCTGACATTCCCACAGAAGGACAGTACTGTCCAGCAGCACATGGCATGCAGCCTGCAAGGCTGTGTGTGTGCTGTCTCGGGTTGAAGGAGCCTATGGGGCAGGGGTGTTGGTTGGGCAGGGCTGTACCTGCAGGGCAGTAGTGTCCTTTAGGGCAGGGCCTCAGAAAAGAGGCATTTGCTAGTCTCAAATCACAGTAGTAACCTTGAAAGAAGAGAAATGTATATTTTTTTTAAATAGCACTGCCAGTTTGTGAAAGTACTGAAAACATAATTATGGAAAATTAAACACTTCTTTCAACAAACTTGAAAAGTGCAGTATAATAAATAGAACAGATGCATATAATACAAGCAATCAACTTTAATAAATAAAACACTTGCTGGGGAGCTTGAGAGCTGTTTTCATTATAGTCTGTTCAGCAAAACAAAAATGGCACAAGGCCAAACAGTGTTTAAAAAAGAAAAGTAATATATATGCTTCTGCTGAGAAGGTAAAAAGAGTAAAGAGGTCTCCTACTGTACCTTCTTCACAGACAGTGCAGGCTGCCTGTTTCTCTCTGTCCTGGTAGGTTCCTGGTGGGCAGGGCTCTGGAGCTGCACTACCCTGTGAGCAGAAGTGGCCTGGAGGACATGGCAAAGCTGTAGCCACAGTCTGACCAGGTGGACACCAATAGCCTATCAAGGTGACAAGAGACAATACTTTACTGTAGTGTGCACTGTGCAAGGATGGAAAGTTGGTTGGAGCAGAACAACTGTATCAAACAAACATATCTTTATGGCACAGGCAACTACCAAAAACATATACTTAAGTTTTAGAATACCAATAAATCATGACACAGTGTATGGACTGACCTTGGCTACATGGTCCAGTCGGAGCCCTGAGACCTGCTACTCTGCAGTAGAAACCTGCGGTACAGGGCTGACAGCCAGCCTCACTGACTAGACCTGGCACTGAGGAGAAAGTACCAGCTGGACACAACTCTGGCACTTCTGAGCCCTCAACTGAAGAGAGAAATAGTTAAAGTAGTCATTTATTTAGCCATTCATCCATTGCCTTTACATGCCAATACCTATTCTGGGCTGTAGGGCACTAAAGGTTATAACAGGTTACATTGGGCAGAAAGTTTGGAGACATCTTACATGGGCCAACAGTTTATCGACAGGCTAAGAAAAATAGACACAAGATGACTTGTGAATAGAAGAGAAGAATATTTATAGGCCTAAAGATGCTTATAAACATAGACATGGATTAACCCTCTTTTTGCTCTTAAATTCAAAATTGCAGACACCAACAGCTAATGTAAGTACTCTAAGTAAATATTTTTTCCTAGCAAACTCAATTATAAATCAAAATCAAATAATAATTAACCAAGTATTTCACTTCACTTCATTAATAGACTTAAAAACTTTGTTGGCAAGTTAGTAATACAACCGTTCTAATGCAGTAAAGCACGGCTTACCACAGTATGCCCCAGGTGGACAGATGCTGCCTGTTTCTCCATCTGTTGGTCTGGCCTCAGTGGCTCCTCCTACACAGTAATACCCAGGGAAGCAGGGACCCATCGGCTGAGCCAAACCTATTGAACAACATAAGTACATTTTTTATTTGTATTTTATATAACCAAAAAACATATGTATGAGTTGCCTTGAGACTTTACAAACAAGACACTACAATATGTTTACTCTTTGGTTTCACTGTTTACAAGTTCTAAGTGAGAAATTATTCATTATATTAGATGCATGTGTTTGGTTAAAAGGTTAAAATAAAAAACAATATAAGTCTGTGCTAGTCTATTGAACTGATAATGTGGACAAAGTGGCTAGTGTGCATAAGTAGGTTTTTTATGATTATCAAATAGTTACAGGTGGACAAGGCACAGGCTCTGAGCTACCTAAGGGGCAGTAAAAGCCCACCTGGCAGCGCCCCCCTGTTGATGTAGCTGGACAAAGACAGTTGGCATTGGTGTAATTGTCCAGGTCAAAAGGCTGGGAGTTCCATGCTGCTGACACACAGAACCAACCTGAGAGGAACAGTGCAGAAAAAGACATAGTGGGAGACAATGAAGATGATGTACTGATGTTTTGACTGCTGTCTATCTCTGTGATATACAAACACTCCTGCGGGTGACAGAGAGTAGAATCAGTGTATATGTCACATCACATGATAACTTTCTCAGCACAGGGGGGAAAAAAAGACACTTCACAGGAGGAGGAAGACAGCAATTCAGAGCAAGGTGAAAGAAAAAAAAAGAAAGTGGCCATTGTTTAAAAATTGTGTGCATTAGTTGGTTGGCATATGGAGCGAGGCTGTTTGGCGCCTTTGTACATAAATGATATATACAAGGAATTATCTAAAAGCTGCTGCTGTTGCTGGAATGCTAGAATAAAACTGTAAAGAGAGGAGAAGTAAAATAATGACTGGTGGGTGCTGGCGTTGTGATGTTTCGTGCTTAATGTGCACTCTGTGTTACCTTCCCGCAAGTCTTCCAGACTGCTTTAGACTGGCTTGCTGACCCCTAGAGACAAAGGCTGGCACAGAGGACAAAGTACTGACACTGAAAAAGCAGGCTGTACGGCTGTGATTGTGTCTTCGGTAGAAATAAACAAAGACGCTGTTACTGACCAGCCTTGCATTTTCCAGACACTTTGGTCAGCCTCTCCTTCTCACAGTAGTGTCCTGGAGGACATGGCAGGCAGCTGTCCAGACTCTGAGTCATAGGCTCTGGGTTGTAGTATCCACGAGGACAGGGAAACTGGGTGGCATGCCTTGTACCTATGCATATAACAATTTGTTTTCAAATGAGTGCGACGTGCCATTTAAATACTATACATTTTTACTTGTACTGTAAAAGCTGAGGGGAATCGTTTATCAAAGCAGTACAACAAAAGCTAGTCTTATTACTGTCAATAAATTCATTAAGAAACGCAAGCATGACTGATAGTGTTTGGGTGGAGTCTTACCATCAGGGCAGTAGAAGCCAGGGGGACAGGGAAACTTGGTGAAGTTGCCAGTCTTTTCTGGACAGTAGTAGCCAGCCGGGCAGCGTGAACACACTGACTGGCCTGTGAGGTTGGTGTATGCCCCAGCTGGGCAGGGCACTGAGCTCGCACTACCCTCAGGGCAGTAATGAGCTGGTGGGCAGAGACCTCCTTCCGAGCCTGGAGAGAAAAAAAAACAATTAGATGTGGTGAATTACTGAGATTATGACTGCTAAGCCCTTAATGTGATGAATCATGTGATAAACCCTGATTAATTCAGTAATCATTCATTCATAATAAAACACCCTCACACATACACATTTCCTGCATCTATCAGCATCTGTTTCTCTTCTATCTGATGCTTATTCATACAATTTATCTCTACACATTGTATATTAGCTCTGCCCTCCACATTTTTTAATTATATGTATGAACTACATTCATTAAGCATTGTTTAAATAACACTTAAACCATTGTGTTCAAACAAGTGCTCGAGCTAGGTTTATCCTGCAGAAAAAAGCACTAAATTAACTTGTCATGAATAAAATAAAAATGTAATATTTTGCCATTCTACCTGTAGCTTTTCTGTCTCCCCCTGGACAGTAAACTCCTGCCTGACACAGTCCAGATGGACGAGTGAGACTTGCAGTGCCACAGAACTGACCCGCTGGACATGGACTACAGCCACGGGTGTCTGTCAGGTGAAGACTGCAACCATACGTGTGTAAACACGTAAGCACACACAAACATATACAGTTACATAGCAAAGCAAACGGATTAACTGCTTACAAGTGTGTATGAGTAATATTTGGGTCCACCTGTTAGAGTAGGTTCCTGGTGGACAGGGCAGTGGGAGACTGGTACCCTCAGGACAGTATCTCCCCCTTGGACATGCTCCTCCCACTCCTGTGCTGAAGTTACCATCTGGGTTTGGAAAGTTCACACCTTGAGAAGTTGCACATTTAAGATAAGTTTAGTTTTCCAATTCAGTTTAGCAGGACACTGGCCCTTTTTCTACAGTAGCAGGTCTTTAGTGAGATTACAATGATAAATGGTAATATTGCCATTGTCACAACTGCGCTAGTATCATACGTGTAGTGTACCTGCTATGCAGTAGTAACCAGCTTGACAGGGTCCAGTAGGTTCAAACAGACCCCAGTCCTCACAGTAGAACCCTGTAAGCACAGCATGAACAATTTAAAAAACACCACTGCAGTAACAGTAAGGCATGGAAATCCTCAAAGTGTTGATGGTTAATCCCATTGCATCATAAAAGAATATTCCTCCTCTAGTTAATTAAATGTGATAAAATATTCTATCATTTCCTTTTATCTTGATCAATTAGTTCCACCACGTCTACCAAATGAAGAAATTGATAAATGAAAATCTGATTCAACATTTACTGAAAGATTTTCCAGTGTGTTGCAGAGCAATGAAGACAACCATGTGACAATACTCTCACCTGCTGGACAAATGAGGCACTGCTCCACTTGGCTGAGGCCAAAGTGAGGACTGTATGTGCCAGGAGGGCAGGGCAGGATACCCTCAACACCGCCACCAAGACAGTAGTGTCCTGCTGGACAGGGCTGGACACCTTCTCCTGACAGACAGTAGGTCCCTGAGAGGCAGTCATCACACTCGTCTGCCCCTTCATCCGAAAAAGAAAGAATAACATAATAAAGTATTGCCTGCATCTTATATTTTGAATCGTAATAGTTGATATCAGGGGCAGAGCGGGTGTGTGGCTACTGGGGCTCCAGCCACTGAATAAATGGGTATCATATGAAACTAGACAACCTAAGGAATTCAGCAGCACCAACTATGTCATGCTAGCTTATCAGGAAGGGTGCTAAAAAAAAAAAAAAAAAACGCTCCAAACCTAGGCTAAATCTTGGCAAGGGAAAAACTAACATGGCCATTTTCGAAGGGGTCCCTTGACCTCTCACCTCAAGATATCTGAATGACAATGGTTACTATGAGTACCTGCGATAATTCCCTTTACAGATACAGTATGCCCACCTCATGATAATTCCCATGCAGTTTGGGGCAAAAAAATCATGCAGTTTTTTTATGCAGTATAAATGTGTATTCTAAAAATGGTGTATTTGAATATTTCTGCATACTGAGGTCCCTAAACAGTCCTAGAACAGCATACATTTGGTATGACTGGAAATCTAAGACTCTTGTGAGAGTTGTATTTATGTGTTATGCAAGTCCCCATAGTAGCCATTTCATTGTAGTACGACCATTTTGTGGAACTTGATGTTATAAAATGACCTGTTGTGACCTCGAGGATAATCCCAGCCTCATGAAACTTTACAACCACTGACTTGAGACCTAGGGCATACAGAGGATGTTTCGCTTTCCCAAGTGCAGTTAGAGCAGCCCAGATTATTATAGGACAGATTCAAATGTAGTACATTTGTCAGACAAACATTCATCCTGTGAATGCGACTCCAGCATAGTATAACAAAAACAGGTTTCAAGATTAGTAATGCTGTTTACGCCAAATTCCTGCCCTACCTATGTTATGTAACTTAAAAATAGTAACATCAATGTTTGCCTCTCTTTAGGTGGCAGGAGTGAAAATGAGTCATCCTCAACATTGTTGTGTTCTGGTTTCAGAATGACGAAGACAGTTGGAGAACAATCAGATACGAAATGAGATGTCAGCTCTACAGGATGATTTTTTCCCTTGTATCTGTACTGTATCATGTTTTTCCCAAATGATGTTCAGATTTTTAAGCTTTCTATTATCATATGGGTTGAAAAATAGTGCAAAGAGCTGCCGTAATTGGGAAACAAATCTCACTGCTTGATATGTCATGCAGTTACATGAAATTCATTTTCTTTACCTGTAGTGTTCGAGTACGTCCCATCAGGGCAGAGTACAGGAGACCTTGAGCCCATGGGACAGTAGTGTCCAATTGGACAAATGTCCCCTGTCACACCATCTGAAGGCATTGAAGACACGGCCCATCCTGAACAGTAATACCCTATAAATCAGTATACAAAAATAATTTATGGACATAAAGTAAGAAAACAAAGGACAGGCATCTTCACTTACCCATTAAATAATAGTTTGAATTGGTCAGAAGACAAAAATAAATAAATTCAAATGTTCAAATTTTATTCTATCAAACATTTAACTGTTAAAAAACATGTAACAATGTTTTGAAACATTACATTGCTTTTTACCACTTTGTACCACATAATTAATTCCCATACCTGCATAACAGATTCCTGAGGGCTGGCTGAGTCCAGTACTGTTGCAGTAGAGTCCTGGAGGGCAGGGCCAGCAGGAGGACAGGTTCTGGGCTCCCACAGTGCTGCTCCAGGTTCCGACAGGGCAGGGGTGCTGCTGGGAGTACATGGTCCCTCGTGGACAGACGTAGCCTGCAGAACATACCCCTCCAGAGGCCACGGCCACCTGTGGGAATGTTGGAATAATCATCAGTATGACAAAGTTGGATCACTTTGGCGTTCAGTTATAGTAAGAACTTTAAAAGTTAAAGCTGTGGGCAGTTTGTGTCGGTAGCTGTCATTCATTTCCCACGCATTATCAGCAGCTTATCCAAAAAACACTGCTGAAAAACATGTTTTATTTGCCTAATGCAAACCTGAACTAAACATGTCTCTAAATTCTTATTCATATCATATTCAACTTAAAGACCGGATCATTCCACCACTTTAAAGTGGACAATTTTTCATTGTCGGTGCTCCTTCACTCTGGCTCATATACTGTAACTTGCTAGCAAAATACAGGATTGCCTCACCACAAGCACATATCATTATATATCATGAGTTTAACATGGTAAACATGAAAGGCATAGTGTCGGGTTCCTTGCTACATCACTGCATATGAAACATATCAATCGAGTGAACAAATAATTAATTTAAACAACAATTTGGTCATATGACATCAAAACATTGTCAATTTAATTCCTTTCAATACCTGTAGAATGAAGTGACTGTTTTAATTCTCTCATTCTCTGTGCACAACCTCAGATACACTGGCAGAGGCACTATATATCTAGAAGAGACTGCCATGACAGTAATTACCTTTTGTTACACCGTCCCAAAAAACTCAAACTTTAGGAATGTTTAGAACTACTTCTTAAAATTTTTATGTATTATATATTATATTTCTTTTTCAATTTCATATAATTACATTTTTCCTAAAACATCAGTTCTTTCTTGGATAAGCTGCTGGAAGCCGAGCTGCAGTATCAAAGTCTTTTTTTATTCCTTCTTACTGGAGAGGCAGTGGAGGCTCCAGAGGTGCAGTAGTGTCCCGGGTCACAGAGACCCTGAGGTTCAGAGAGACCGGCTCTGCTGCAGAACCAACCAGCCTCGCATGGCCGACAGTGGTGCACAGCGTCGCCACCAGGCTGGTCAGAGTAAGAGCCCTGAATAATAAGATAGTATCATTATACAATATACATTTTGTGAATTTGAATGAGGGTAAATCAAATTCATGAACCTTTAGTGAAAAAGTAAGAAATACAGCCAACATGACTAAGAAGACAAGAAAGAAGAACAGTCATTCACACACACCACACTACACGCATAATAACACACTAATACTGACTGGAGGACAGGGTCGAGCAACAGAGGACCGCGGAGGACAGTAGTGTCCTGTGGGACACAGTGTTGGCTGGGACAAGCCTGTCTTGTTACACAGTCTGCCTCCCTGACACTCCACACATGACTGTGCACCTCGACGCTGTGGAGGATTTATAGACAAGGGGATGAACTTCAATATGGCTTAACGTCATTATCTAATTTTAACAGTACCCTCAGTAGAACAGCACTTGGTATTCTGAATGGATTATTCCCTACCGACTGAAAAGTGCCAAGAGGACATGGTTGTGGCCTAGCTGCCCCCTCCAAGGTATAATAACCCTCCTCTGCTTCATTCTGAACAGGTGTAGCTGAGCCACCGGTACAGTAGAAACCAGGAAAACAAGGACCCGAAGGTGAGGTGTTGTTGGAACCTAAACAATAGAAACTGACAGGGAGAGAAACATTTGACACAAAGAATACAGGTTTGTATTTGACATGGTCCTGAATATTCATATTATAAGGAAGAACAAACAGTAAGTGAGTATGAGTGGCAATACCTTGGTGGACAGCTGATACATTCCTCAGGACTGCCGAGGCCAGTGCTGTTGCTGAAGGTGCCGGGGGGACAGGGGAGGGGAGAGGAAGAAGCTAGAGGACAGTAACTTCCTGCCGGACACAAACCTCCTGTCAGCCCATCTGCAGGAGTCTAGGCATAGTCACAGCACATGCATGTACAGTAAAGAGAAGCCAAAATGTACTGCAGGGAAGTAATTTCATTCCTGAGGCCCATTACAGGGAATCTTATGTAATAAATAGCAACGTAATGTTTCATAATATAAGTTTCATCACCACATTGAAAATCTAAAAGTGTAAACTGTCTTAATGTGACATGTGTCACTGATCTTTAATATATAACAACAATAATAAAGCATTAGAGACTAGCAACTTCTATTTAATAAATAACTGAAGGCTTCATACTGCAGACTTGGCTCCCTCTCTACAGTAGAAGCGCTCTTTGCAGCTTCCAGAGGGCTCTGAGAGTCCCACACTGGTGCAATACTGGCCTCCACCACAAGGGGAGCACTCAGACCCATCACTGAGAGCTAAACGTATGCTGTAGGTTCCTTCAGGACAAGGTTCCGGAGTAGAAGTGCCCTCTGGACAGTAAAAGCCCTATTAATAGAGTGACAGAGAGAAAAATGTTTCACAAGCACTGTCTCATACACGCGACAAAACTGTTTTTCAAAATGCTGTATATTCTTACCTGAGGGCAGACTAAGGGCATGTGAGTTCCCAATCTGTCACAGTAATGCCTGGATGGACATAAAACACACGCCTCTCCCCTGTGACCAAGTGTATTGTTCCTATATTGGCCAGCCTGACAGGGGTAGGTGTGTGGGTAGCCAGTCCCTCTGGGGCAATAGTGCCCATGAGGACACACACCGGTCTGAAATATTACAGTATAGATAATAAATGTATCACGTATTTTGTTATAACATCAGTCTTCACCTAAAATCACCATGTGACAAAAATGTTTTGCTTAGTATTTAACTATATAACCATGTATAATCACTAAGAAAAGTTACTTTACTTTACTGTATTTGTTTATCTTAAACATTGTATATCTCATTTATTTGGCATCTTACAGGCCTGGTAATAGGCTGCTCCTGAGGCTGCTGGGAGTAACAGTACTTCCCCTCTGGACACTGGACACACTCGCTGGTATCACGCAGACCAGGAGATTCACTGTAGGTACCATTTGGGCAAGGAATGGGGTTAGGATCCTATGAGGGAAAACAAATTTGTAGGTATTTTAATGGACCAAAAGTGCTTTAGACATTTGAAAAGCAGACCATATTAATTCATTAATTAATATACAGTATTCCTTTGCTATATACACTCACCTAAAGGATTATTAGGAACACCTGTTAAATTTCACGTTAACGAAATTATCTAATCAACCAATCACATGACAGCTGCTTCAATGCATTTATGGGTGTGGTCCAGGTCTAGACAATCTCCTGAACTCCAAACTTAATGTCAGAATGAGGAAAGAAAGGTGATCTAAGCAACTTTTAGCGTGTCATGGTTGTTGGTGCCAGACGGGCTGGTGTGAGTATTTCCCAATCTGCTCAGTTACTGGGATTTTCACACACAACCATTTCTAGGGTTTACAAAGAATGGTCTGAAAAAGGAAAAACATCCAGTAAGCTGCAGTCCAGGGGGGCGAAAATATCTTTGATGCTAGAGGTCAGAAGAGAATGGGCCGACTGATTCCAGCTGATAGAAGAAACTGAAACTGAAATAACCACTCGTTACAACCGAGGTATGCAGCAAAGCATTTGTGAAACCACAACACAAACAACCTTAAGGCGGATGGGCTACACCAGCAGAAGACCCCACCGGGTGCCACTCATCTCCACTAAAAATAGGAAAATGAGGCTACAATTTGCACGAGCTCACCAAAATTGGACAGTTGAAGGCTGTAAAAATGTTGCCTGGTCTGATGAGTCTCGATTTCTGTTGAGACATTCAGATGGTAGAGTCAGAATTTAGCATAAACAGAATGAGAACATGGATCCGTCATGCCTTGTTACCACTGGGCAGGCTGGTGGTGGTGAGGGGTGTAATGGTGTGGGGGATCCCTTTCGCCTTCAGAACTGCCTTAATTCTTTGTGTCATTGATTCAACAAGGTGCTGGAAGCATTCTTTAGAAATATTGGCCCATATTAATAGGATAGGGTCAAACACGGTATTAGTATGGTGTTCCTAATAATCCTTTAGGTGAGTGTACATCATTCTTTGACTCACAATGCCTCCTCCAAGGCAGTAGAAACCTCGAGGACAGAGGGTGGCTGAGCGCTGGGGGTCTCGTGCCAAACCTTGAGAGCAGAGAAAGCCTGGGGGGCACACCATGACGCTCAACATGGCTTCCTCACTAGTGGTCTCATTACTGCAGTAGTGGCCCTGCAGGCACGGAGAACACTCCACAGAGCCCTCGTCCTACACACAAGAGAACGTGAAGGAAGATTCAGAGAGTTGAAGTTAAAGATATCAACCAGTATGGGGGAGTGACAGAGCAAAATACAGACTGAAAACACAACGGAAAAGAGAATCGAAGATGCAGTAATAACACGCTATTTCTTTAATATTGAGAGCAAAAAAAATACAATTAGACTTTAACTACTCATCTTGCTGACATTTACAGATGTACATACATGGTGGGTAATGTAAAACAATCACTGTGGGCGGAAAATGCTAATCTAAAAATAGGACAAACAGAATGGCTTATGGAAGGACAAGAATAATAAGCCAGCTCTGGTTTCCACTGGATCCGTCAGTTGATCAGTCACAGTGGACTGTGTTATAGATGGGGCCTTACAGAGTAGCTGCCAGTTCCACACACTCTGGGGTTGACAGTGGCTGAGTGGGGACAAAAATAGCCAGCAGGGCAAGCAGAGCAGTCCTCTAGCCTCCGACCTCCTTTCAGATGGCGAAATGTGGAGCTAAAGAAAGACAGAACAGAGTGGATACACTAAATCCTACTAATTACACCAGCTTAATCCCTACCCTATATAGCAAATGAACACACAATGACTGCTTACGCTGGGCAGGGTGAAGGTTTGGAGGTGCCCTTTTGACAGAAAGAGCCTTCAGGACAAATCAGGCAGTCTTCTCTGTATCTGTTGCCCATTTGGATGCTGTAGGTGCCTGCAGGGCAAGGAAACTGGGTGCCATATGCAGTCCCTGGTGATGCCACATAGAAATAGTTATATCCACATGAATGACTCATGATTACAGCTCTTAAAGAGAAAACTAATCTTATTTTATGAAATCAATTTCATATAGAAAACTGTATTTAGATTTTTGAACTACAGCAGTAACACATTTATTCATTTATTTAATTTAGATACTACCTATATTACCACTTATGTCACACTCATGTGTACCTTCAGGACAGTAGTGTCCAGAGCTGCATCGACCTGACGGAGATCCAGATCCAGCCAAACAGTACCAGCCCTGTGGGCATGGCCGGCACTCACTTTCAGCTTTTAATCCACTGTGACCACTCCATGTCCCCACAGGACATTTATACTGGGTGGGGAACATAGTTCCAGGGGGACAATAATGCCCTGCAAAGCAGAGGAGTGGTGGTCTCTGGATACCACCAGTTCCTGATAAAGCATAAATAATACAGTCATCAAGGTAGGAAAACTTGCAAACAAGCAGCAAGCTATAGATTTTATTGATATAAAGTAGGTTAAGGTGATACTGAAACAATCAAATATCACTATATTTTCAATCTAGTACCCCAATGGTGACATAGTTTGACAATATTTTGAGAATTACTATTATAGCTTTTAGAACTTACACACAAGAAAAATTCAATAAGTAAATGTTAATGTTAAGTAAATTATCAACATGGATATAGTGATAAAATTGTTCATTTCTTTTTTGTAGAGTAGTCAAGTTAGCTAAAAAATGTGTATATTATATCCTTAATGCACCCTTTAGGTGTAGGACACATTAAAGCTTTATCAATATGTTGACTCATACCACCAAATAGATATTTTATTGATATATCACCCAGTTTTATTTGGCAGAGGCAACTTAATAAATTGCTTGTGATACTATGAAATATTAAACAGTACTTTTAAAGGCCAGCTGAACATGTACATGTGTGAAAGATAAGTGGCACCTCGAAGACAGGCATATCGTGCTGGGCACTGCTGACACTGGGAGCGGTCAGTGAGGTCAGTGCGATTGCTCAATGTCCCTGGTGGGCAGGCATTGGTCGGCGCATTGAGTTTAGAAGAACCAGGGGGACACACAAACCTATCAAGATTAAGGCAAATGCATTAAAATGATAGGGTTACAATTTAAAGGCAGGATTAGATTACAGGCAATATTACAACAAATCCTTTGTAAGAGAAAGGTTTTTACTCCTTCAAACCAGACATGAAGTATCAAAACACAAGTTGATTGTTTCACTGAAGCATACTTCACAGAAAACCTTTTCTTGAATTTGAAGAGGTTACTTACCCTTGCATGCAGTCCACATCGGGGGCTCTCAGAGCTACCTGTGTGCAGGCCTTCCCTGCATAGCACTCTCTACAATCAGCCAACTCATCCTGACCCTCTAAGGGGTTAAAGGAGCCCGGTGGACAGGGCACAGGGTCGCTTCTCCCCTCGGGACAGTAAAAACCTGCCGGGCATTTAAGACAGTCCTTCACACCTGGAGGGATAAGATAAAAAAAATGCAAAAATGAATGTAGGTCAAGAACAGTGTTGGTCATCTTACTTTAAAAAAGTAATTATTTACAGTTACAAATTACTTCTCCCAAAAAGTAATTGAGTTAGTAACTCAGTTACCACATTGTACAAGTAATTAGTTACTCAGCAAAGTAACTGACGTTATTTTTTATGTTCTATAACGCTATTACGTTCTATAACATCTTTAACGTCAAAGATGTTGCTGACCCGAAAAATCAAGCGTTGCTTGTTTTAACCATGGATGTATAAAGAGAACAGAGTGGCTCTGTCTCCTTCGCTGGAGCTCACGCTAGCTGCATTTGGGCTTGGGGTTGGGTTAGCAGATTATATACCGTCTATGGCAGGGGTCACCAACACGGTGCCCGTGGGCACCAGGTAGCCCCCAAGGACCACATGAGTAGCCATCAGGCCTGTTCTAATTATCTGTTTCCCACCTTGTTAAGTCATTGTTGATAATTATTGTGAGAAATCAACAAGTGCCGTGTTAGCATGTGTTGACGTGAGGTGCTTCATAAGATTCAAGTTGCTTGAGGCAGACGTGGATAAAGTCTTTTTTCCTGGGCATGGCGTGCATGTTACATAAACATTTTTGCCTTTAATTTCAATGAGCAAGAAGTAGTGCCGGTACTTCCAGTCTGAGAACAATACCTTTGAATTTCCCAGGCTCGTCGCCATTGTCGCTGTTTTGTGTTTAGTTGTAGTCAGAGTGTGCAGTGAGCATACTGTCTATGGCAGTGAGACAGCATGAGCAGGGCATCCGCGCACACAGCCAATCATCATCGCATCCCCCCCCCCCCTTCTCTCTAACCAATACACTGTAGGCCTACTTTATTAGAATGTCTGCTAGATTAATTTAAATGGTATTGGTAAAAATACCAACAAAAAAAAGTATGTTGCAAAAAGAGTTTTTGCAATATACTCCTATTTTATGGGCCCTGCTTATCTAGCACATAGCTCATAGTTAGGTTTTCTTTGACAGTCAACCATTACTTGCTTCACAGCTCCGGCTTGCCATCAACATTTTATTTATTTTTTACTGCTAAATTAGACGCATCTCTTTGCCCTCTTGGCATCCATCTGTTGTAATTTCTCATCCATATATTCCGGTTCATCATGGACATTAAATAACACAGATCTTTATATAATCACTGAGTTTTGCTGTGATAGACTGCTATAGCACTATATTAGTTTAAGCTGAGATGCTGAGGAACTATAGGGCAGTTCCCAAATAATAATTTCACTTAAATTATCAGCAAGCCCGAGCCTCATACTCAGTATGCAGGTGGGGGGAATCAATGACTATAAATATGGCTTAATAAGTGGAGAGTATAAAACAGTAATAATACAGCATATAAATTCACTTATTGCTCCTTGATGAGGGGTGAAAGTGCCTCGAGGACACATCACTTCTTCTAAGGTGCCAGCAGGACAGTATCTCCCCCGAGCACAGGGCAAGCCAGGACCCGATGAGCCTGTGATACACACACACACACAATTTTAAATCTTCCTTTATTTCTGTATGTATTGCTGTAGTTAATTGCTGTGACAGTTTATTTTAGTATTTCAGTATTTGTTGCTCAATTGAAGTCAGTGTATTAGTGCTAAGACTTACCTGCAGGACAGAAGCGTCCTTCTCTACATCTCTTGCAGGCTGCCCTACTTGTCTGACCCAGTTGTTCCCCTGCTGTACCAGCAGGGCAAGGTGACCCATGATGGGTGGCAGTGCCCTCTTCACAGTAATAGCCCTGTGGGCACAGGAACTGGGAGGTGGGTCTCAGTGAGCTGCCTTCCAGACAGTAAAACCCTAGAGAAAAGTATTTATAGTTCATAAGTTAATTATATATATATATATATCTTTTTTACAGGATATTATATCATATATGGTAAAGACATGCAAAACAATTAGCTAAGTAAAATGAAACAATTTAACTGAGTCGGTAAGTTTAGGGGTATACAAAATTATACTCATATAATTGCACATGTTTCAGTCTTTGGCTGTGAAACTGTGAGTATAATAATTTAGAAGGTTTGCCAATATCAATCAATACACTACCTGCAGGACAGATTGTGCAGTCTCTCAGCCTCTGCAGACCTTCTTTTGGACCATAAGTCCCTGCAGGACAGGGTACAGCTACACCTCCCACACAGTAATGACCTGGGGTGAAGAAAAACATGTACAAATACATATCAGGCTTCTTCCAGGAGGACAGTAATATAAATGTCAGTATGCAGTGATAAACACTCACCTATTGGACAGACCACACATTCTAACTCTTCCCTCGTGTCTTTGTATGTTCCTGGTCGACAGGTGATCGTTTGACCGGATCTGTGGACATGCTGGCTCCAGCGGGGGGCCACAGCTCCCCCACACAGCAAAGACGTATCATTACAGCTACGGCAGTAAGTCTGCCCAGGTGTGGAAGACCAAGTAGGAGGACAGGGGAGCGGCTGTGACATCCCACTATCTGGACAGTAACTTCCTATGGCAGGCAGATGACACACTTATATATCAAAACACTGTATTAAGAGCAAATTAGATAATGCTAATTTATAACTGAACTACCTGCTGGACACTGCAGGCACTGGATAGTGCACACAGTGGAATAGAAGCCCGGAGGACAGTCATTACACACAGTGTGATCTACGTTGGGCTCTTTGCCAGGCCCACACTATAAGCACATATAAGAGATGAATAAAAAAGAAAGGAGATAAAGCATATGACTGATTAATTTTTAGGCACACTTTACCAACAATTTATAAGGGCAAACTAGACATCCTTCCCTCTTACATAAAACACATTTTAAGACAAAGGATTTGGAATTGAAAAAGTCTGCTGTAGTTACCTTACTAGGAAATCCAGATGTGCAGACAGAATCTACAGGGCATGTCAGACACTGTAGGACCCCCTCTGGGGAATGCTGCCCTGGGGGGCATAAAGAGAGAGTCCCATTGGCTGGATCACATGAGAAACCTGCAGGACACAGCCTACAGTCCACTTTGTCCACTGCACTGATGAGACCTGGAAAACAAGGCTGTAAACATACAGAAATGAGTAAAGACAACAGTACGACCTCCTGTCACACTGCATCAGGGACAATATTTGAGGTATGTAGGTATAAACGTACACGCTGAGGGGAAAAATGTGAAGTGAAGCTTAAGTTGAAGTCCTTATAATTACAATAATAACATTAGTTAATGTTATTACTTCCACCTGTGCTTTGTTTTTTCCTTCTAAGTCAAAATGTTTGATGTGAAAAACGCAACATAATGCAATATTTCTTTGGCTTTCAAAGAAGGGCATAAAGGAAAAGTTTGTTGTATGATGATGGGTTGTTATCCACAGCTGCCTCTTACCTTGCAGTCACTGATACTACTTTTCCCCGTGTAGAGGTTGAATGTTACTCCTGGACATCTATGAGGTGCAGATACATTGCCAGGACAACTATACAACAAATAAAACAAAATAGAGTAATGTAGTATATAACAGTTAAATGTCTGTTTTAAAAAAAATCTTATTTCAAATGATTACATGTGATTAAAAGGAGCAAATTTATTTTATATTACAGTTGCATTGATGTATTTTCATAGTGTACTGTACACAGTAAAATTACACAGGTTAGTCATTTCAAAAATGGTTAATGACTTACAAATGACCAGAGGGACACTCCAAACAAAGCTGGTGGGAGAAGTATTTTCCCTCTGGACACTGAGCAAGGTCTGTCTCTTCAAAGAGGGGGAGGTCTGCACTCCCTTCAGATGATTCTTGCATACATAAATTAATATCATGTCATTAGTTAATATGTATGTTTGACCATCTAGTCAATATGGTTTTGTTTCTTCTTAAATAAGCTTTGTTAAATATACTGTAAACAAAAAAACAACTATATAACTTGTAACAGTCAATGGCTCTTACCTGAGGCAAGTCCAGATTGTGTCAGCAGCAGAAAAATCCATGAAGCTGAAAAACAGAAAAGGTGCATTACATTCCATGAACACATTATCACTGAAGTCCACACTGGTTATTTTTATTGTGTGTATTTCCATTCAAGACTGTTTGGTCTGAGCCTACAGGACAGATTGTTTAAGGCATGAAAGTGAGAGGCCCTCAGTCACTGAAAGTGAAACAAGAGCATGAAATGTGAGTCCCATGTGATTGCTCTAGCTGATAATGGTGTGCGATGATGTTCTGTAACTGTACCTTCCACTTCCATAATGCATGAGTATGTGCTAAGGCTAACCTAGATATTGTGTCTGTGAGTGGATCACTTCAATTATTGATGTTACCTCTGTAATTCAATTAGAGGTTATAAAAAGAAAATATGGGACAGATATGAAAATCTGATGAGTTTCTGGAATCAAATGAATCCACACGCTAACATTGAAAGCTTTATCACAAAGATCCCTTTTGTCTTCAAAGTGTGAGGATTTCTAAATGAATTATTTAACGTTAGTGGAAAATTAACGTCAAGACACATCCTCTGTTTGAGCAGAGAGCGACATCTGCAGATGCAAACCACATTATTGTGTTTTTGTTTTTTTTTTCAAGCCAGGAACAAAATGTATGCTTTGCACTATTCATACATGATTAAAACTTGTTTGATTCAATATGTTATTGTGTCATTTGTGTATCTTCATGTTTGAGAATACATTTTGTTTTTACTTTGCAGGAAGTCAGGTGCAATACATGGAAAGTTATGAATTATTTTTTACACAGCTCTGAATCCTGTCATAGACCACTTCCTGTACCCTTACTAAAGGGTTGGAACATATGTGTGGGTATTTCAGCATTTTTCTGCAGGTGCATGCACCCCCAAACTACGTGAGCACAAGATATTTGATTGCATGTTTTGAGGCAGCAGTAATCAGAATAACAATGATGATCTCAGTCCACTTTACTTTGCTCTTTTTCTGGGTGACACAAGGTAAAGTATAGTCTATATACTCTGTCATTGGACTAGAGTTTAGCAATTAAGTGAGTTAAATATATGTGCATGTATTCCATAATTCATGCATCTATAAAAATGTGCTCTGTTTATTTCTGTAAAGTTAATGTCCTCTTTTTGCAGATTTTGTGAGCTGTATTAATATGAAGATGCCCTTTGATTCCGTGGCTGTAGAGTTAGGTGACTCTCTAACATTGAACTGCACCTACAATTGCTCCAATGGATTTGTTCGTGGCTGTTGGAGTAAAGCATCAGACATCTCTGGCTGTCACGGGACATTAATCAAAGGCAGCTTGTGCACGACGTCCTTTCATCTATCAAATGTGTCCAGTGAAGATCTCAAGGGGAACTACACTTGCTACACACAAGATACAGGGGACCCTCAACTTCAACAGAAAACCGAGCGCATCGTTTTACTGCAACTTAAAGGTTATTGTATGAAAATCAATATAAGATATATCTTGTCTTTGGCAATTCTTTAAGAAAGCAACAAGTAAACATGTTACAAAGCCCAAACTAGATTTAAATTTCAATGGGTTTTTTTGTGTGCCATTTTTTTCAGCTCAAACAAGTGCCCCAAACTGGACGATTACCCCAAAGAGTAAAACAAAAAATGGTGAGGACCTTGATTGTTTTTTTTTATTAAAATGTCTGATATTAAATATTTTACAAATTGTACATTGCATTAGGTTTCATAAATTACTTTTATGTATATATTATATTCTACATGTCTCAGCATCTCTTCCTGCTAAGCCAAAAGATTCAAGTGGAGGTGAGATGCAGTACATAATATTAAGTTTATGAAGGTACATAATGATAAATATTAACAATACAATCCAAGTTAATGTTGTCATTTCCATGTTAACAGGAGAATTTACTGGAATTAAGGTTTTAGCAACAGTTACGGTTGCTGTGGCCATGGTGCTTGCAGCATTGGCCGTTTACCTATGTCTGAACCGGAACAGACAGAGTTGGAATGATAAAGGTGATCACAAAATATTACACTATAAAACATACATTGGCTGTAAAAAAAAGTAAGACTTCTGTGAATAAGAAAATGCACACCACTTCATCTCTATAACATTGTGTTAATATTGTCATACATTCCAGGGGAGCCTGTTGTGTCAAGGTCAGGGTGAGTACAATTTAAGAATGACTATTTGTTTAATTACCTTCAAAAATATGATTTTGCTAAATTCTTTATTTATATGCGCTTGTTTCAGGTCACCACTACCTCCCCACGCTGTCCCCTCACCAGTGAAGGGTAAACAGTTTAAAATATAAAAAAAAAAAATGCAAGAATAAAGTCTCCAAATGCAGTCATGCCATTCATACCCGTCATATTCCCCAGGGTCAAGGTCAACGCAAAGTGAAAGAGTGACTTTGAGGATTCCTACACCAGGTGAGATTATCTCTGGATCAGCAGTACCACCACACTTGTTTTCTAAGTGATCCAGCATCACTGTCTGCAATAAAAAAAGACTGACAATTACTGATATATTAAATATTTTCTTTGGCCCAGATAATGAGAGTGACACTGAGGTTCCATATGCGGACATAATGATCACTGTCCGAGGTGTCAGTACACCAGAGCTCACTCAGGTTGGCTACTTGACTCCTGGAGACCAAAAAGAGGTGAGGGCTGGACTTCTGAATCAATATGTTGGTCACTTCTAAAACAGGTAAATAATGTCTGTTGTTAGGTGGGAATGACTATTAGAACCCAAATGCAGACAGCAGATAGTACTTAAGAGCCAGGAGAGTAAATGATAACAAGGTTTATTAGAATGTACTCAAGTGTGCAAAGTCCAGATTTCCAGGGGGGGGGGCAGATCCAAAATAATGCGAGAAGGAGCAAGGCGGAGCAGGGTGGTGGCGGATCTAGGGAATGGGATTTCTGGCCTTGAGGGAGTCCAATACGGGTCCTTGGCAGGAGTGGAGTGGTGGCAGGAGTCATGTCCAAACGGCAAGCTGATGACAAAAGAAACAGGACTAGAGTTCGAAACATAGGGCTATAACTAAGTAACAAAAGTAGGCTGGAATGAGACAAACTGTGAAAGCTTTGTCTACGATCTGATCTGATGCTGAGTGCAAAGGAGAACAGGTGTACGAAGCAGAGGTTGATTGTGGCTGATGAGAAGCAGCTGGACACCTGACTCCCGCACCCCTGTCTCCACCCTTGCAATTAAGACAAAGAGAGAGAGAGAGAGAGAACAGAACACTGCTACACAGAGGCAGCAGGCCTGACACCATTGTTATGGTGATCTCTTATAGTTTACTGCTGTTTGTTTACAAGGAGGCAGACACATCTCTTAGTAAAACACAATACAATTCAAGAGCACAACAAACAAAATGACCATAAACCCAAATCAACACGTCTCTAAAAACTGATTATAACCTTCATGAAAGTACGGTTTATTGCAGAGGTGCTGAATTAGATTGTATTAGTTTAGTTAGCTAGGTGTTCCTAATAAACTGGCAACTAAATATATATATATTGTTTACATTTTACCAAATTAGTTTACTTTAGTATTGTCATTGATTTCAATGTTGGTTTACACATCTGCAGATTACAAGGGTTAATATAGCTATATGTAAACCTAATAAATTGTTTTGGAGTAAAGCAAGTGGTTGCTTAGAATGCATGTGTTGCTGTCACTGTGAAATACACCATATAATACAACCACTTTTGTCTTTCAGTTGGCCTATCAATGATAATATGAATACAGGGCCTAGTCTCGCTGTGCCATACCTTCCTACACATGGCGCTACAGTCTAACTATAGGAGAGCCCCCCCCGCCCAAAAAAAAGGTCTTAAGACGTTCATTATTCTCAACATGCTAAATTATATGAGTTTTTCTCTGCTTTTCCTCCAGTGGTGGGGAGATGAATCAAGGTCTCAGCTGCAGGCCTCACGTTCAGCTGACAGACTGCATGTCCCCCAGCCCAGAGAAGTCAGCCGCAAGATGAGCACCAACTCTGAGTATGCAGTCATCACATATGCCTGACTGGGCTCGTTGCTGCTGGAAAACGAGAGCGAGGAGAAGAAAAAACACGTCTGTTTTTAGTTATACATGCTACATTTTATCTGTCTTTTTTATTTCAGTAATGCCTTTTTATATGTAACGTTGGCCTTTTTCTTGTGACGTGTTCTATGTTTGTAATGGATCCGCATTTTTATCCAATAAAGCAATTCTTTTCTGTGAGTTTCATGATATTTGAGCCTCGTCAGTGTCCGTAGTTAACGTTACAACCGTTGCCTAGAAACCGTAATCAACAAAACACAGTAACGTTAAAGCTATTGTTAGCTAAAACATTCATAAGTAGCTAGCTAACGTTAAAGGTGGATACGAAGTGCGAGTCATTTCAGGTAACAGGTCTTGCTAACTAATTACTAATGTTTTGACATGTTATAAATCTTGCTAAATATATATGTTATAGCAATTTAGGTGGTGTGTGACAACTACCTAGTTAGCTAACGTTACTCTATTTAACTAACGTTATAAGTTATAGCTAACTAGCTAACGTCGCAAACTTAGACTGTATAATACAGTCTATAGTCACAAACGCTTAGCTTAACGTTATATTCTGTGGAAAGTTCACAGTGTTTAGTTTCTCTACTTAAGAAAGTAAATTACTGAGAAACCCTTCGACTTCTCCTGGTCGGTTATCCCTAGCTAGCTGTCTGTCACAGAAGTTCCGTCCCAGTGTATCCAACAACAACAAAAATGTCAGTACCTTTTTCCAACACTCACCTCCGGGTCCCGCGAGGATTTGGTACCATCCTGGAGGGGCTGGCCAGAGAAGTCCTGCGAGACCAGCCTGAAGATATCCCTAAATATGCTGCACAGTACTTCGATGCTCTTCTCAAACAAAGAGAAGGTAACTGCAACTTACATGTGGTAAAAATGAGACCAATGCCATTAACTGCTGTCAAATAATTGATTGTTGTTCTTTCTTGCAGATAGTGGCATGGACCCTGCTGACTGGGCTGCTAAACTGGAAGATAGATTCTATAACAACCATGCATTCCAGGATACTGCTGTACTAAATCAAAGTCATAACTTTCATCACACCTATAAATCTTTCTTCTGTTTGTCAATACGTGTATTTACCATCACACCTTCTTTTCCCCAACAGCCTAGTCCTGAAAAAGAGCCAGCAACAGAGGTGACCATTTCCAAGTGAGTCTCATCTTATTGTGCTATCAACAGCCAGGAAGATCAGCAGGAGAGGGAGAGGATGGACATGAGGGAAAGAATAGTAACAAGTGACAAGTGAAGAAGTAATGAGAATTTAAATAAGAGAAGTAATGAGAATTAAAATAAGAGAAGAAGTAATGAGAATTAAAATAAAATATATTTTTCATGTTTAATACTTCAAGGTGTACATCTGGAGTTGCTGTGTGAGGTATTCTGTAGATGTGGTTGTTGTTTGTTTGTTTGTCCTGATTAGGAAGATGAGGAAATAGAATTTGGAAGAAAAAATGTGCACAATCTTAAAGGGACAGTTCACCCTAAAATCAAAAATACATATTTCTCCTCTAAATGTAGCGCTATTTATCAAACTAGATTGTTTTGGTGTGAGTTGCCCAGTGTTGGAGATATCAGCAGTAGAGATGTCTGCCTTCTCTCCATAATGGAACTAGATGGTACTTGCTTGTGGAATACATTTTAAAAAACTCAAACAGCAATGCGTCTTTCCATAAATCATGACCCAGTTAACATTACTCAAGATAATCCACAGTATTACCTTGCATAGGAAACATATTCATGAAAGAGAGGTTCATGCTCATGACAGCGCAAGATGTAAACAATGGCATTCTCTTTGGCAGAGCTGGAATGTAATGTTAGCTCAAGTGAGCTAGCAGTATCAGTTAGCTATAAATTAATCTCCCCAAGCCAGCAATGTTAAACCACGAAGGTCTTCTACATGGTGATAAGGTTGGCGGTTGTAGTTCAGTAGAAAGAAAATAGTTCCATAAATGAAACTGCTCACAACCAGGTCTGTGCAATACCTTGAGTAACCAGGTCATGATTTCTGGTGCTTTAAAAACCACAAGCCGAGTTCCATCTGCTTCCATTATATTCGAGACAAGGCAGCTATCTCTACGGACGATTTCTCCAACACTGGGCAACTCACACCAAAACAATCTAGACTGATTAATAGCACTAAAGGTAAGGGGAAAAATATGTATTTTCATTTTGGGGTGAACTGTCCCTTTAAGCATTATAATAGCACAATCACTCAACAGCACAGCCTGCAATGGGGTTGGGACAATCCATTGTCCAAACCTCATGGAAGGTATCATTTTTAAATGCTTGAAATTAATCATACATATGTCAAGGTCACCTGAGTATTGAAAGAACTTTCAGGTTAGCAGTGTCAAGTGTGAGAAGAAAGGGCAGGACTAAAGGACAAGAGGCCAACAGCTGCAGGACGACAGTCACAGTAGCATTATGACTTTGTATTGTTTTCAAGAAGCATCTCTTAAATCACCAATATCACTTAAATTCTCTCCCAGTCATATTGAACATTCATCACCTTAAGTCTTTCATTTTGATTGGTACTTTTTTAGAGAAAAATCATATGAGTCTCAACCTGAAGATGAATCCAGTTATTCAGCGGAACCTTCAAATGTTTCCACCACACAACCTAATGTCTCTGAAGAGCTTGATTTAACTGAAAGCACAGATGAAGAAGAAGAAGATGATGATGATGATGATGATGATGATGGAGAAGATGAAGAAGAAGAAGAAAAACATGATATTACAGAGAAAGGTGTTATTTCAGTGGGAAAGAGACATTCAGAAGACAAATCAGTCAACTTGATCCCGGCTGCAGATGTACAACCAGATGAGCTGAGTGGGACAGAGGAGGAGAAAGACCCAACAATAACTACATTTGATCAAGTTGACAGGACAGCTAATAGAATGGATAGCAGCTCTGCTCCAGACCAAAATATACCTAAGTCTGAGCTAGAGCCCACTGACTTGTTATCATTCAGAGGGATTTCAAATTTAGATGTGTGTGCTCAGGAGTTAGGAATGGCAGAAGATGAGGGAGGTGATGAACAGGAGATTGCAGTTGTAGATGAGGAGATTGTAGACTCAGAAGAAGAGGAAAATGCTGGGGTTGAAGAACCTGTGGAGGTCTTTCCATATTCTGATGTTAATGTGTGTGCTACAGAGCTCAGAGGAACAGAAAGAACAATGGAAGGAGCAACTGCTGATGATACACGTGTCATTGATGAGGACAGCTCAAAACCCCAACCAGAGGAAACTTTTGCACAATCATTGTCCCACTCTGACACCCATGAGGGCAATCAACAAGAAGCAGAAGATCAGATAGAAAAAACAAAGGAGGAGGAAGGACCAGAGACTGAGGCTTCTTCTGGGGGAATACATGAAAGTTTAGCTCATGTAGAGGGTGGTTTAGACAGTAATGTTATAGCAAAGGAGGATTCATTGGTTGAGATTAGCTTTGAAGATGTTCCAGATGTTCAGCAGATTCAAGAGGTTGAGGAGAAACAGCTAGAGGAAGAGGGCTCAGTAGAGGTCTTACAGGCTAACGTATTAGAAACGCAACAGGAGGAAGAGTCAAAAGAGCCTACTGCATTGGCAACAGACCAAAACATATCTAGCACACTAGACCATGATGAACCTGAAATGATTGGAGTTGAAAAGGAAGTTAACTCTGAAGGGGGGGAAATGAAAAGTCAGCACGAAGCATCTGATATAATGACGGAGAAGGTGGACACAAATGATTCTAATTTAAAGGATAGTGATGATGATGATGATGATGATGATGATGATGATGATGATGAGAAGCACAAAGGTGTTAAAACCATCAGCTCAGCATCACATCAGCCCACCAACGAGACAGACGAAGAGAACCCAGAGGATGAAACCGATCACGAAAATGAAGATAATGAGAAGATAAGTGACGGTGAATTTCACCAGGATGAGGATTCTGAAAAAGAGGCAAAATCAAACAACCCTAACTTCACAGAAGATGAGACAACAGACACAGTTGGAGGAGACAAAGAGGACATACATACAGAAGGATATAGTATGGTGGAGGATCAAGAAATTGATGATGGTGGTGTGGAAAATCCCTCATCACAAGTGACCCAGTCAAATATATCAACTGCTGCAATGGAGACGGAGAGTGAAGCTTTAGAGACAAGTGCACTACATCTACCAAAGGAGAACGAGGCGAGTCAGAGAACACCTGTAGAGTCACAGCCAGAGGATACAGTGATAGAAAAAGAGGTCACATCAAAGGAGAGAAGTTTAGAAGCAGAGGAACGTGTAGAAGAAGGAAAGGTTGAAATACAAGAGAAGAGTGATGCAATGTGTGAAGAGGGAAGCATCAGCCCCGCTCAGAGTGTAGGTCGGCCGGCTGCAGACCAGCAAGGAGAGGAGAGGCCACTTGGGTCTGGAAAGGACTCCACAGAGCCTGAAGGCAAGAGTGGTGACAAGGTAAAATGTGATGCTTCTTCTCAATACAGAATATAATAATCCAATATATGCATCAGTAATGCCTCATATTTCACACAATTTTATACGCCTTAACATCATAGATGAACATTTTTGCAATGAGAAAATAGCCCTGATAGTTTACCATTTATGGCCATAACTTGTATGATTTAAATATAATAGAGGCTGTTGCAACTCACCACATCTCCTCCACTTGTGTCAGCAGGCTGAGAATAAATCTTCTTACAGTTTCAGACAGAGGTGTCTTTAGCTACAGTCTTCTCTGCTCCCATTCCTGTCTCAGGTAGCCTATATAAATAAACCCTTCAAGGACGAGTCTGATCAACAGTGCCCCTCTTTTTTTCCGTGGACCCTCTAGGGATAGGGGATTGAAAATAGTTTAGTTTTCTGGATGGCGGTTGCTCCGATAAACTTTGAATGTCATCGAGAAGGTCACAATCAAAATCATCTTAACTGATATGTGCAGAAATGGTAGTTTCAGTCTCAATGTTCACCATAATATGTGTCTTTGTTCATAGGGGCGTGTTCCAGATGCTGTTTGAGGCCTTTGCTCTGCCGCGTGCTCATAAAAGTGTAATACTGCTTCTAGTTCCAATCTCCTCATGGGAGCCACCACAGCCTCCACAGATTGAAACTTAATTCAGTAATCTGTCATCATATAAGACCGACTGGACAATTTGTCTTGTGAATTTAGGCCTTTAACATTTTTACTGCTGTCACAGTTAGCCCTGTCTGATTTGTCTGGACCAAACACACACGGAGGGGAGTGTAGGAAGGGGTACTAAGAGTGTTTCCATGGTAACCCCTTACCATCCTGCTCCCTCTTAGTGCCGTCATGGAATTAATAGGAGATGGTGATGCTGATAGTTGCTAGGCACCATCTCTATCAGCAATCTACCTTAATAGCAGTTTTTAACTGACTGATTAAACAGTAAAACAGCACTTTGTGTATTTGTACGTACCAAACATACAGTGGCAGAAGTGATTTCAGCTGAAACAAAGCTACCACAAAACAGTACAATATATAGGCCATCTAATCTAACAGTGACCTAGCTGCTGTATCTTAGATGCTTTGTCTATTCTTTTTATTTTAATTTCTGTCTTTAATTCACTGTTTACCAGTGCCTGCAATGATATTCCTATACCCTTATCTTCGTTGGAGAATAAATACTGTTAGATACATTAATGATTAGGCTAATATGGGCAGACTAACTACCATGATTGATTACAGTAAACTGAATTACACAGTGGTGATCGTTCCTTCAGATTAACAGTGAATTGATCGATAAAGCAAGGCAGCATTGTGAAATTAAGCGTGAGGATAACTTAACATAGAGAGCGTTAATATCAGATATATAACTCAGATAAATGGATGTTTTCTGTTTCCCTCTCCGTCTTGTCTCTGAGGCTGGCAAAGGAGTGTGGGCGGCCATACCAGCTGGGATCAGAGGGATGGAGAGGGTTGTTAGCTCACTCTGCCTCTAATAAATGTATAACACCTCTGAGTGTAAAACAGTCCAAGATGCTTACACTGTTTTATTTTCATGCTATTAGTAGAATTTAAAGTCAGCATTTATTGTTTATGACCATCTGGCTTTTTACACAATATTTCTAAGTTGGTCATCTGTTTTTATTTGTGGAGTTTAGTGTTGTAACACTGCAACTTGTGAATTTTTATGATGCTCAGTGAATGTGATAGTCACTCTGTGATTTCCTAATTTATATCCAGACTGTATAGTTCATCATTTGCACTTGTTTCAAAACGGTCAAACTTGAAATCACTGAAATAATCTACACATTTAGCATGTTTCAGTTACTTTTCTGAAGTCTTTAAGCTGTGCTCGGTGAATGTTAATGTGAACACAGTAGGTCAGCAGCCTTAATGGGACTGAAAAGATGGAATGCTTGCTGTCATGTTTGTAGGAGGTCTCTCTTTCCCTCCCCCCCCTCCCTTATTCTCTTCCTCTCACTCTGACTGTATGTCTCTCTCTCACTCTGTGCGTGAGCGGGTGTTTCTGAACATACAGTGATTGTTAGTAAGAGCCAGTGAGGCATCTGTATTGTACCGGAGACACATTTAAAGAGAGCTTTGCTTGGTCCACATAGAAATCGAGGCATTCAAGTCATACTAGGTCCGCTCACCTGAAGACTGAAGTCGTCTCTGAGAGTAAGAAATGGACTGTCACAATGTAAGTAGAAGCTTCAGATTAACTTTTTTTAATAAATTAATTTTTTTTATTTTATTTTTTTTAACCACTCATCAGTTTGGTTAATTGGGTAATACAGTTTGTTAGTTACTTATGTTATTTACTAGTGTTTGGTTGCCCTCAAACTGCATACTGCCATGTGTGTTTTTTCCCTTTTACTAGAGTAAAATATATTATGTTAGCCATTTGAATAAGTGTGACTCACACATGGTACATTCTTCACAAAAAGAATAACCACATAAAGTCGTATGTTGCACAGTTTTCAAGCTATTTTTATTATAAGTGGATCATCATATTTCAAATCAATTTGTGTCAGCACAAGTCTAAAGACCCTGATGCAATAAGAACAATAAGACCTGAGAAGGTGTGTAGCCAGCCAATTTCAGTGCAGCACTCCTGTATCTCTGCTGCTGCACAAACACTGGATTCTGGCTGCACAGTGAGCAGTCAGACAGAGAGGCTAATGAATGCTGGCTGAACAGGTGGGTGGTCACACTCCTACACTGGAGGGGTTTCACTGGAGACATGATGCACTGCTTCACCAAGGCAGTGGGATGACAGTGGGCTCGTTCTGTGGGTTGCCTTTGTATGAAATGTCAATCTGTTTCTATAAGCAAAGCACGGGGTGTAGCTGATATGTGCTTGCCACAGAATTTGAATTGGTGTTTACGTAACTTGTCGACAGCCTTGGCACTTTTCTCCTGACACTCTTTGACAAGCCAGAATTTCTCTTTCGCACACCCCCATGTTTCCTTTGGGACAGTGGATGCTGTACTTTCAGTCACTAAACGAGCTGCTGGTGTTGACTACAGTAGCATTTTCGCTGGATCATCCTTTTTCGGCCCAGGTTGCAGAGAAAGAAGTTATTTTGTGCACATTTTTACACCAACCTTATTTCTTATCCAAATAAAAAGCAGATTGCTTTATTTTGTGTAACGAACGATGGTCAATGATCTTATAATCATTAACTGTTGCTCAGTTTGGGAATCATTATGTCAACTAAATGTGCAGTTTTATGGTAAAAAGAGAATAAACACAGCGGACAATGATGATTCATTACAAAATAGGCTGACTCAGACATCAGTGAATTATTTGACAAGAGGAGAAGGGGAGAGAAAAAAGGAGGCAATGTGGGTTAGTGACCTCCTGAGAGCCCCGTTGAAGTCATGTAATAAGGGTGAGCCACTCTGCAACAAGCGCACATTCCTCTCCGTCTAATAGATAGTGTTGTAGCATATACAGTTAACAAAATATGGTATCGCAATCTGTTGAGGGTTAGATTCTTCCACCCATGTTCCAGGGGGAAAAAAACATCCACATATGACCATGTAATATGCTACCCTTCTGTGATAGACTTCTGGTCCTCTCTGCAGGAGGAGTGCAGCCGGCCCCAGGAGGAGGAGGACATCATGGACATCCCCCTGGATGACCCCGAGGCCAACAGGGCTGCTGCCAAGATCCAGGCTGGCTTCCGTGGACACATGACCCGTAAGAAGATGAAGCCGGAGGACAAAGCAGAAGGGGAGGAGGTGAGCAGCACTGGGGATGTGCTCAACGGCAGCGAGGGGGGCACAGGTTAGTGGTGTAGAACCATGGGATAAGGTCACATAATGCCATCAAAGAGGGCATTATGGCTGGTGACTGTAAGGATGGTAACAGAGTCTCCCATCAGGAGCTGTAACCACAGTAAGGTGACGGAAGGTAAGCGATGGAGAGCATAAGTTGCTTATTTGACTGTAAACAGACATAGAGTTAGAACCATTCAAGATTCTATTTAAAGAAAATAACTATTATAGCATAGTTTGATGTTCCGCATGTTGTTGGTTGAGCATAAGATTTCTTCAGGTGTCCCATAATAAGATGTTCGAGGGAAAATGTCAAACTGATTTACCATTATACACACTAGAAGAAGAAACCATTTAAAAGCTATATGGAATTAAATACACCTATTAGAGGCCCTTATTGGTTTTCCCAAGTGTCATTACTGCAATACATAACCGAGTGACTCATTTAATTACCCCGTACAGTCTCCGGCAGCAGATGATGGAATATCTCAATTAATTACTCTGTTAAAGGGGTTATAAATGAATCTCTTGATAGATGTGCTGTTAAATCGCTAGAGAGATAAGATGTATGTCAGAGTTCACTTCACCTGGAAAATGTCAAGTTACATTCTCACAATGGTAAACATGTTTTTCTAGTTTGTATTTTATTCAACTGTGGACGAGGAAACGGTTTCAGAATTCAGTTTTTAGTCCAAAAATGGTTTGCTGTTTTCTCCTGAGGGCGTCAAGTGTTTCAAGCAAACACTTTTTTATCTCTGAAAAGGACAAAAGAAAACAAAGTCATTGTAGTATAAAATTGTACTAAGAACTAAGAAGTAAGACAACGCTTTAGATTCCCAGCCCTCAAAATCTCACCTTTTCCTATAAGACAAAGCAGCATTTTCTTTGGGGATGTGGCTGACACAAGGGATGCTCTTCAATGATTCTCCTTAACCCAGTTGCTGGCTGCCTTGCATCCTTATGTAGGATATGTATTTATAGCTCCAGGTGCATTAGGTACAGTATATGCTTCAGAGGGCCAAGCAGAATTAATGGAGCTGTCGGACTGGAACCATGCATTCCCTCCCATTGGGGAAGACCCCCTTTTCACAATAGAATTGGGTTTTTGAGCGTATCTGTAACGTAAGCCACGTTCTCAGCATTACAAAATATGTCAAAACTTAGAAATTAATTCTACAAACAGATATTTGCATGATGGAAAGTTTCACCTCCTTTGAAAATGACTTCTCCTTAAGCAGCAACTCAATATGAAGTTTTCTTCAAGTGTGTTTTTTATAATAGAGCCACCAACAAGTATCCTTACAGTTTGTGACTATGCATTAGAGCCTTTAACCTTGACGATAAGAGCCTAAACAGAAACAGTTTTTTCCAGGCTCTGTATTTAACTACGCCTTGCCTGTTTCTGTTTTTAGAGACAGGAGGATCGGGGGCAGTAGAGAGAGACGACACATCTGTGCCAGAGCAGTGACGCCTCGGTCCTGACCTGGATGAAGAGAAAGAAGGGGAAGCAAGGTAGCGAGAGATGGCTGACATAAGCTGGCTGGGCTGGCTTTCAGGCACACGTTTTTACCCCAGGAGTCTTTTATTTTATTTTATTTTTCTTCAACACAAATTAGCAGTAGAGAATGAACCGACAGTTTTGAGGGTGTGTTATGTGAATTTTCGTGAACTTTAACACTCCTTTTCTGCTTCTTCAGCAGTCTCATCAGTACGGATGTCTTTGACCCAGAATTTGCAACTCACTGCATGTACTTGTGAAACTTCTGGTAGTGTGCTAGTTTTTAGATGATGATCTGTGAATGTGATAAATGAATGTCCTCTAAATGCTAAACAGGGCTTATTGTTGGATGGATCAGTTCATACCATCTGTGTATAAACCTTGTAAGCATCCGCTTTAGACTTTGCGTATTTAGTGGCTTCAATTATTTATTTTGCATTGTTAATGATGTGCTTGTATCTTGACTTTTATTTACCTATTTGACTTGCTTGCAAAAAATATTAAAACATCAGAGAAGAGAAGTAGCTATGTATGTTCTATTTATTCTAAGTTAATTAATTCAGACTGCACCTCAATTTTCTTTTTGATCACATGATAAGTATGTTCTCTTTTCACCTATTCAAGCATTTTCTATAAATCTGATCTTCCAGAACAGTAAGCATGCAGTGATTACACTTTTTTTTTCTTCTCCAGATGCATTTGGTACAGCTTTCCTTTGAGACATTACTTCAATATGCTCTGTCGTTGTGTTGGTGGATTTGACTTGTTTGACGTATGTTAAATCAGGTGTGTGAAATTTATTATCATAGTTTTCAGAGTCGTGTGCTAACTAAATGAATGGTACCTTGCTGAACTTTGCTGTAGAGTCATGTCATTACACTAATAAATCCACCTTAAATACACAATGAAATGTCTGTTTTAAACTTAATTCAATCAGGTTAAGTAAGGTTTGTTTCAAAGAAACCTTTTATGTTGTCTGTCACTTCCATTTCTATTCCTCAATGGTAAAGTTGAGATTTTTGTACAACATTACAGCAGCCAAAGCTGCCCTTTTTTCTTTTGTCACTGCAACATAAGCAAGGCTGCTAATTAGAGAGAGCAGTTTCCATGAAGCTAAAGCAATGTTTTGTCTCCCGCGTGGCTCTCTTGCACAAGGAGTCTCATGAATAATTCATTACATAAAACTGTGCATTTCTCATTTTACAACTGCCAATTACACTAGACAAATTAGTTGGGGTTTTACTCATACTAATAGCTATTAGATAGGGCTGTTTAAATAATTAGATTGTACGCAAAGCCTGGATGCATTAAATATTTCATCCTATCAACAGTGCATTGTTGTGAACAGCTACAGAGTGATGTGTGCACCTGTTGGATATTTGGCAATACTTTTTTTAATCTATCTATCTTTATTGCAATAAGGCTGTTTAAATCACAAAAGACACAACACAATTTGTGCTTCGTCTTATTTTGCTTCATGGGAAACAGGCTAGAGCATCTTCAGTCTCCCAGTGCTCCCACTCAGCCCACCTACACACATCTGAGCCATACAGCACTCTGCACAAACTCAAACTGCACATGCATTCTCACACAGGAAAAACACAACCCATAGTTTAGCATGCAGATCCCACTCAAGTCACTCATTCCCTCTCGTGCACACATACACAGGCGTTGTTGATTGTGTCACCAGCTGTAGAGATGGGACAACCAACATGAGTCTTGCTCTCAGTGGTTTTTGCAAACGCAGAGTGCAAACCACTTCCTTCTCAGGCTGACATTCCTCCTCCGCCACGCTCTCATAAACATCCTCTATGGGTTTTTTATGGACCGATTCTCTCTTTTCTCCTACTCAGTCCCAGAGGTGCCATGGCCACGTTCTCCTGTCTCTTTAATGACTGTGGGTGAACAATCAATATTCTGCACACCTCCAAACATAGCACAACACCCACTTTGTGTTGTAGATTGAATTCTGAGAGTGAGGAAAAAGACAGGTTTCCACAAACAAACAAAAACAGCCTGAAAATCATGTTGGTCAGGGTCTTATTAGATCCTTATGAGTCATGTGAGCGAGTGCGAGTTTGTGAAGCGCAGCCTTAAACTTGCCAGGGTGAAGCAGAAATTGATAGCACTGTCTCTTTTAAGCTGAACATGGACTATTTTAAGAGTAGAGCATGTGTAAGATCTGCTTGCTTGGTTTGTGCTGTTTCTCAGACAGCTTGTCAGAGAGAAAAAATCTTTCTGGTCTCCTGGGTGATAATTAGATATGAATAAGCCAAAAGAAAACAGCAGGGGGCGCAATTATCTGCTTCCCAATGGTTGTGCCACTGGCCACTGGCATCACCATCTTCATCATCAGGAGATACAGTATCTTTAATACCAAGTAGGTTACACAGTTTAGCAGTAATGAGAGGACCTCAACACCACAGCTGTGTAAACAGCACCTGATAGATCACCATCAGTTACGCTGTAAGATAAAGGAATCACAGTCAAAAGATGTGATTTCGGCACCATGGTGTATCACATTGTAAAGATACATTTTGTCAAATGTGTATATCTGAGTCACGTGGGATGACATCAGCCTTGTTGTGGATCAAACGTGATAATGGTTTTATGTCATAACACAAGCACCCAAACTGACTGAGACACACAGGCCCCGCCTGTGCTCCTCTCTCTTCCTGTATTGAGTGGAAAGAGTCCCCATTGATTCAGAGTGTGTTAGAAGATGAGAGGAAGAGGGAGGTGCTGCTTTTATCGAGGGCAGAGGTGGAGGGGAGAGGTTCGGCTTTGATGGGCCACTACACAGGAGTCTGAGCTCTGGGGGAGTGGTGGTGAACAGCAGCTGCTCCCACATTCCTGGAGTTTTCTATTAACCATGATTCCTCCTCCGCATAAAACCTCCCTTTGTTGTCAAACAAAATGCAAAAAAAAAACTAAACTAAACAAAAGACTTAAAGTGGGAGAGATTACTTATAATGCAATTGACTCAATGCATACAAGCCTTAATTTCCAGAAAACAGTGGAACACAGATCAAATGACTGAGGTGACACATAGGGGCCCATACTGTCTCGTGTAATAAAATGTGACAGTCCTGTTTACAAGAAATTAGAACTAGAGGCAACACGCTATAATAACCATCATTAATAAATAGTAAGGTGATAGATGATAAACTTTGCTTAATAGTTATTTTACTGTTAAAAACACAATAAATGAAATTATGATTTATATTGTTTACTAATTATTAGTAATGTTATAATTGATGTTATTTTATCATTAGTTTAGTGAAATATTAAATAATTAGTTTATACCGATCAATTGTTAATAATCTATAAACATTATTTGGATGCTATTATAAAGTTGCAACTAATGCTTATAATGATCAGTTAATGATTAACAAATTGTTTATAAATCATTAAATATCATTAATTTGGCCCCATTACATCTTATTGGCTATAAAACAGATGGTTATTTGATTATTAGTGCACTAATACTAGCTGTCTAAATAACAAAATAACAAATTATTATAATCATCAGTTGTAACTTTATAAAGGCCGTCCTGATAATGTTTATAAACAGTTTGCACATGATTTTCTTAAAGGTTTACAAATCATTTGGTAATCATTAATGCATACATAATCATTTATGAATAAACTGGTAAAATAACACAAATTATAGCACTGCTAATAATTAGTAAGAGTTTTTAATTATCATTCCATTGTTTGTTAACAGTAAAAAAAAATTTTTTTACAAACATTGTTCCTTTATTATTTTATTCTATGTTGCATTGTTAATTCTTTCTTTGCCTATTTGTATTCATGGTGCCTCGCACATGCGATTATGTATTTTTAAGGCATATTGTCTCTGCCTTCCCTGTTTTACCTGTAAAGCACTTTGGGTCAACAGTTGTTCGTTTAAATGTGCTATACAAATAAAATGACTTGACTTGACTTGACTAAAATAACCATTAGCATAGGTTTAATTAACTAACACTTTACCATTTACATCATAAAGTGTTTCCGAACTGGATGGTAGATTGGACGTCAGAAGAGAGATCTAAAGCAATGCAAATATAATAGTTAATTCAACTATTTTATTTGGACTTTTTGTAGACATTGTTTTTAATTGTCAGACTTCCCATCTTGAAGAGAGCCTGATGTTTTCCTTTTGTTTCACATACACCTTTTGACCCTTTTTTGTTTTACACAGGCGTGTTGGACATTTAAATAACAGGAAACAAAGAGAGTGTAGCAAAACAGCCAAAACTGTAAAATCATGTCCAACACTGTTAATAAACTGCCATGGATGTAAACTGCCAAATATGAATCAGTTCACTGCCGTATTGTAGCTTCTACACCACCTAGGGGACACAGTAGGTACAACAATTTTCTTTTTTTCTATTGTTATGAGTTTCCTTCATGTGTTGCTCTTATTATCATGTAGCTCTCAGCTCCGAATATAGTACCAAGGATCATGCACCTAGTTGCTACCAGGTACTGTAGCAACTAGCAGCAAAATGCTTCAAGGCTGCATTTGTGTGGGTCAACAGCAGGCTTGGTTGCCCAGTGACAAATTGTGAGTTTATTGTGAGGCTCCAGTCCAGAGAGGAGTTTGCACAATGTGACAAAAGTGGGCCAAAGAGGGGTGTGTGTGTGTGGGGGGGGGGGCAAACTCAGACATTTCAGAGCTTTAAGTGGGCTCCTCTTAGAGCTGAAGTACAGTAATTCTTCTCGGTAGGAATTCTTGCAAAGTAGCTGAACTCAAAATTGAATTTAGCCCGTTTATGGTTTTGAATGTAGAAAAAAGACAGCACTTGTTTTTTACACAAAGCTTTTAAAAAAAAAAATAACGGTAAGATAAATAATTGCCTGAAAAAGCAAACACTGTTTTCTTTGAGCTCCTTTCAGAAAGAGCAACTTGGAGTGGAAGAGAGGAGCTCATCTATACTATGTCTCTGTCTCACACACACACACACACACACACACACACACACACACACACACAGTTGGCTGTTGTTGGCTGTGACTGGGGTGCTGTGAGGAGAGTGGGGCTCAGTGTGACCAGGCAGAGGCCAGTGTTGCAGGCAGGCAGGCAGTGGAGAAAGTGTTGAGCCGCAGAGACGTGCCCAGAGTGGATAAACCATGCTCACTAAGTGGGAGAAAGACTCTGCCCAGGACACAAGATGAAGGTGGAGAGGAAGACCTCTTCTACAGGCGACAGTTTTACTGACATTCCTCCACTACTGACGATCGTTGGCCTCCTCCTCCTTCTCTTCACAGGTAAGATCAAACATTTGTTAGGATATCCAGAGAAGATAATCTACCCAGACTGTGCTATCTTTCAGATGACAACCAACCAAGCAAATTGATTGTTATTAAATTGTTCTATTCTGAAAGTTTATAAACAAGCAAAGAAAAACCTGTCTTGGCCCATTATCAGTAGGCTAACTATCATTTCAATTAACACATTTTTTTAATTGTCTTATTTTAAAGTCTGTTTCTTTCTTTGTGTCACTTGAAAATCACATCAAAACTCTAATTCTTGCTCCTTTTGAAGTAAAGTTAATCCAGGTTAAGTTAGTTGCTGATTGTTTTTTATTGTCCGTGTATTCCAAGGGCTGGCAGCACAATGGATTCGTTCATGGGTGGTGCTCTCAATTGGGCCCCCATCACGAGCTCAAAAGAGCCGGGAGTGTCCGTTGTAGGTGTGTAAAAGGGGATGTGTAGGTTAAGTGGGATGCAAAACTTGATATAAGTGTTTGTGCAGAGCTGGTGAATAGGGCAGGGCCTGCTTTTTTGAGTGTGGGAAGCTTTAGAGGAATTCATTTGAGGGCTAAAGCGATGTCAAAAGTTGAGTATGTGGAGTTTTTTTTTTTTAAATGTGTGATTTAATTTCATAACCCTACTATGGGCACAGTTTACCCAGTTTTTGTATAATCACTGGATCCAGTGTCTATCTCCAACTTCACCAGTGACAAAGACCTACTCTCTCTCTCTTTCTCTCCCTCTCTAACGCTCTCTCACTCTTTTCAAGGGAGGAAACTAGTTCCAACAATCATGCCCTTTGTCTTATCGCCTCGGCAACCCCTGTCAGGCGAACCAAATGGTTACCACGGTAATAAGGCGATGCCCTGCTAACGGCCTCACTGCGAAGAATAGTGAACAGAGCAGACTCTCTCTCCTCCCTCTTTTCTAGGTTGATCTTTCCATCACTGAGGTTCTAACAGTAGGATGCCCCTCACAGGCCCGCATCCAATGTTTAGACCTCAATGTGTTCAGCCGCTGCTGAGTTATAGGAATCTCCGCTGTGAACATAATAGCTTTGCTGTGTTTGGTTACCCAGACAGGGCTCTTCTATAAAGGATGAAATGTGGCTCACACTGTAATACCTTATCCCTGTAGCACTGTGGGAGGTGGAGGATAATTGGGGAGCACAAATCAGAATTAGAGTATACTTGTTCACTACGAGGGGTCATGAGGAATTCCTGGGAGGAGTTTCTGAGAAACAGACCAGTGATTAGTGAAAAGCAACGTGTGTGCATATGAGTTTGTTTGTGTGGGTGGCATACAGTAAGCTGACTAATGGCTGTTTTAAAGGTGCAATATGTAGGCCTAATATATTTACTGTATTAAATCCAAAAATGACCACAATATGTCATCAGATATTAAGGAAAGATGCTAAGTTGAAATACTATCTTTTCTGACAACAATGCAGCCAGTATTTTCTCCTTTGAAATTTCCAGTCCATGACAGAATGTCTGTTTGTGTTTTGGCCTCTGTGTTGGTATCAACTGCCCATTTTGACAACTGGGCCGGGTTGCCAGATATACCTGTAAAAACGCCATGGAAGCAGCAAACAAACGAACGGGATCAACGGAGATAGATTCTCCTAAAACACCTCAGTGTTTCTAACAGTTGCGTGACCAGAGAAAAACCTGGGGAAATATTGGAGACAGCTTAGACCCCAAAAGGACGCAGCGTTAGCTAATTTAAAATGCAGGCTAATTTATCACGGCTACTAGGGACGGGCATTTTCAGTCATTTTAACATTTGTGTACTCACATTGAATTATATAGAGTACTCGAGTTGGTTACTCACAAAAACAATTTTTCTTCTTTCTTCTTCTTCTTCTTTTCTTCTTTACAATGCGATACACCAGTGAAGTGATCCCGACTGGTCCTAGCTAACGCCGCCATGCTAACACGTGATAACTGCTAATGTTACCAGAGGACCAGGCAAGTGGCTACAGCTGTTTACAACCACCTTGACAGACTTATGACAGAAACCGCAAGTTGGACTTCCTCATAATAGAAACATGCAATTTAACTTTGGCAAAACAACCGTGTGGCCTGTTCAGCAGCCGTAGCTGACCAACAGTGAGTGATTTTAAGCCAAGAAAGTGTGTTCGTCAGTCCGGTAGCGGGGACGTGAGTTTAGCGATTGTTGCAGTAATTTTAAGAGAGAACTCCGCTTTTGTGCCAAGAAAGTGTGTCAGTCAGTTGCGTGGAGAGGACGGCGAGGTAGTAGCGTTTTTAGTGGTTTTGCCATAATTTTAATCCGGTAAAATGTGTCTGTCAGTCAGGTAGAGAGGACAACGAGGTATTGGTGTTTTTAGCGGTTCTTGCCATAATTTTAAGACGGGTACAGAGCTGCGCGTGAGTACGGGCTTTTATGACTGTCAACATAGCCAGCATCTAACGTTAGCTATTCGGCTGCTATGTGAGACTTGCATCAGTGACTATGTTTACATGCACATAATATTCCGGGTTTTGCCCTTGCTCCAAAAAATACAATATTTCGACTAAGCTGTTTACATGGCTAATGAAAGTGAATATTCCACCAATATTCACGTTCATATGTAGCCGTGCAAAATATGATTTTTTCTAAGTTCACCATCGGTCTGCAGACTTGTATTAACTGTCTTTTGTTTTTGTACAGCAAACATAGCAACACACAGAACTGACCATAAGCCTGCGGTAAAAACTCGGACTGAGATGCATATTCCGAATGCGCTGTGTACATGTCCAAAGAATGCCTCTAAAACCAGAATAATACCGGAATATCTGTCTTAATCAGAAAATGCTATATTCAGAAAAAGGCCTTATTCGGAATATCCAACTGGAATAGGCTGTTTGCATGACCTGTATCAAATTCAGAATATTGTCATATTTGGAATAATAGTGGAATATTGGTGTATATGTAAACATAGGAGGCTGCGTTCTCAACCTGGCAACCTCCGTGAACTGCAATTCTTGCAGTTAGGAATATGAAAATATTATGTATGTACAGGCCTACCTACTTACCTAATCTAAACTATTCAAAGTAAATAGGATGGAATGTAAAATTTGTTAAAAAGGGGATTTTACATAACTGTCTCATCTTTTAGCAGTGGTGGGGAAAAGTACTAGAAAAGCAATATTGGCATAATGGAAAACTATTCATAATTTTTCAAATTTCAGTTACAAATAAAATGTGGACAAAGGCAGCCTCTGCAATTTAGGTTGAATGCAAGTCTTTATTAAAAAAATAGATTTAAAAATTGGATACTTGCATTGGACCAGGGTGTGCAGTCTTTTTTCTCCACGTTTGATGTTTTAAACCCTCTTGCATCGTGAGCTGGTGATCTTGTCAAAAATGGACCAGTAAAGTAAAACCAGCAATTAACAATAAAATAACATTGACTTTTTTGATTATGAATGGATCACCGTGTAAGATGTATTTTAATGTTTCAAGTGGTTTCACTATTTAAAACAGTTATAACAACATACTGATGGGAAGTTCAAGCTCTAACATCGTAACACTTATGAGGGCTTGTCGTAAAATAAGATAAAACCAATTCTGCAAATGAACAAGTCACTACAGAAATCAAATAAATAGAGTAAAAACTACAATTAAATTTCTAATACATAATACAACACTGGTGGAAACTATTGACCCTAAAAAATATGAATATTCACGTAAAATCTAAGTACCGTAATATTGTACTTACCCTGTGTGAATGTACTTTATTATTGTACATGATCATAGTATCCATGCCCCTTTGCTAATCTTATTTTTCATTTCTGTTTGTTCTAGTTATTGTAGTAATTAGTGTAGCAGTAATTAGTGTGTTTTTGCACAAGTCCTCTCTTGTTTCACTGCGTGTGGGCATCAAAGGCTACAAAGTGACAGACCTTGTATTACCCCCAACAACCCCTTCTTATCCCTGTATTCCTATCTATTGGCTACTCAGTTCGAGACCTCACTATCGTCTCTTTGATTTTTTTCCAGGTGAGGTGTCAGGAGTGAATGTGACCAGCCAAACCCAGGTGGTGAGGGGCACCGTGGGCAAAGAGGCCCTCTTGTCAGTCAGCTACTCCAGCAGCAGCTCAGACAAGCCTGTGATTAAGTGGCAGCTAAAGCGGGACAAAGAGAAACCTATCACTGTTGTGCAGTCCATAGGAACAGACATCATAGGGAACCTGAGGCCAGAGTACCGCAACCGTATCGTGGTGTTTGAGAATGGGTCACTTCTGCTTCACAACCTGCAGCTGTCAGACGAAGGGGCGTACGAAGTCGAGATCTCCATCACAGATGACACCTTCACTGGAGAACACTACATTGAGCTCACTGTGGATGGTATGCAGAATTACCTTGCTTTCAAAGAGCAGGGTTCTCTCTTATTTCAAAATATGTGAGTCTGAGCAGAACACGGAATAGGAGTTATGAAGCTAAAAGAAAATCAATACAAGTTGAAAATACCTTATCTTGCCCAAGAGAGTGTAGTTGTAATACTGGAGTTTAGTTTTTTTCAGAACATGATACGCAGTGATTCACAGAGTTGGTAGTGTTCTTTTTGAGACACTAACTAGGATTCCACTAACTAGAGCTCAACCACCCTCTCGTATCTTTGAATATTCAATCTCAAGCCCCCCTGTGTTTTTGTCCTGTCTCCCTGTCTCAGTCGCCGTGTCCAAACCTTACATCCAGATGATAGCCTCGTCCGTCCTGGAGTGGAGCGAGCAGTTTAACCTCCACTGTTCCCACAATAACGGCACAAAGCCCATCTACGGTTGGCTGAAGGGAGGCAAGGTGCTGACCAATGACACACGCCTGCTGCTTTCACATGACCAAAAAGTGCTGACCATCTCACGCGTTGTGATGTCAGATGATGACATTTACGCCTGCACAGTGGAGAACCCCATCAGCAGCATGAAGAGCACGCCTGTCAGGCTCACTGTCTACAGTAGGTGGCATGTTACACCGGTAGGATCTCAAGTTATACAAGTTGACCTTTAGGATGAAGAGATGATGGTATAGTAACATCAGATGGGCAGAGGAGGAAGAAGTATTCCGATCTTTTACTTAAATAAAAAAATAGCAAACACTTCACAACAAGTAAACATTCTGCATACAAAATGTTAAATAAACATACAGAATCAGCTAAATGTACTTACAGTGTCAAATGAGATGCAGAATTACCCTGTTGCTGTTAAATTGTTACAAATTATAATTTTGGATTATTGTTACCTGTGTAATAATGTGTACGCATTTTAACAACACATTTTACTTGAGTAAATGTTGTTACTTACATTCCAACACTGGTTTCTTGGTCTAATAAATACCAACCAATGTAATAATGAGTATGGGGACTGGATATATTGCATCTCATTGTTCAACAACCATCCATTTTCAGTAGCTAGCAGAAGCAATTATCATCTCATGCCAACCCGTACACATGCATGCCTGTCTCTCCAACAATGTTGTTTACAACAAGTGCAAATCCAGACTGTGAGCCTGAGAGTTGACCCACAGCGGCTGTTACTGGGCGCCAGCATAGGGCGACATGTCGCGCTGAGAGAGAGGGAAAGGCAGTCTAATCCAATGAATGGAGAGTTATTTATGAGGAGGGAGCAGTAAAAGAAGGCAGGTGGGGAGGACGCTTTGCCTCAGTGGACTTCAGTAATCCTGACTTCATTATCACTGTACTATGATGTGTTGCATGAAGAGACAGGCCCTCAAACGGCTCTCTTTTCCCTCTGTATGCATAGCAGCACGGCACAAAGTCTCAAAGAGACTACCCTAATGTGCTACTTCACTGCACCTTATTCATGCCAGCACACTTAAAAGACTTGGCAAGCGATGTCAACAAAAAAAAGAGTAATAAAACAACAACAAAAGAATGTTATGCTTGTTCCATAAACATATAATTTGAAAGAAAAAAGGATGTTCCAAATTGACACATTTATACCAGTGAAGACACAACTTCATCTAATCCTGTAAACTTTACTTTTTCACTATCAAAGAGAAAAATAGGAATAGTAAGAAAGTAAGATACAAGATGGCGCCGCAGATGGCAGCCTCGGTACAACGCTCTCTATATTATGTCTTATTTGTATATTTGTATTTTTGTATATTATGTTGATATGTGCCTATATGTATATTGTTGTCTCTATTGTACAGTATGTGTCTATATAACTATTTGGCCAATAAATCTGATTCGGATTCTGAGATTGGCATGAAGTTTTGCATGCAATATATTTGTTAAGCTCTGAAGTTATATGTGAAGCAAAGGTACAAGTCAGCGGTTCAGTGAGATAGAAACTCCATTCCCCTGCTGTTATTGACACAAACTTCTCCCACTTTCTTTCTTTTTTTTCCTTCTTTCTTCCTTTGTGTCTTTGTCTACCTCTGTGTATCACTCTGGTTTAGGACGAAGCTCGCTATACATCATCCTGTCCACCGGGGGCATATTCCTCCTAATCACCCTGGTGACAGTGTGTGCCTGTTGGAAACCATCCAAGTGAGAGCTACTCTTTCTTCTCTGTCCTCTTTTTACCCCCCTCTCTTTCTCTCTACCTCTTTTACTTCCTCTCTCTCCCTCCCTCTCTCATTGGCTTTGATATTGCACTTGACGATGTGACTAGAATCTCAAGTAGCTCAAAAGTGTAACTATACACTGACAAATTGGTGAAAAAGTAATAAATTCAGTGACCTGTAGCTTTTATGAACTACGATGTGTTTTTTTTTCCTGCTTTAGAAAGAAACATCGACCTGTCCCCCAAAGAGCTCCCATCTATCTGGAGCAGAGTGAACATGGCCATGATGGTGAGCAACAGTTAAAGATCTTTAAATGTGTACAACACCTTTTATATATATACAATTTTGCACATTAAAGTGTTTACTAGGCAGCAGAATATCAAACAATACTAAAATAAATATATATGTTTTGCAGTTGATGTTGTTCCCAAACCAACAACACTTGGCCGAAGGAGTCCCATGCCTCTTTATGTTCTCAATGAAGATGTAAGTCAAACTTTTATGACCAAAATTTCCATCTAGCATCTAAATGATATGAGCCATTGAAAGCTTTACAATAAAACAAGACTTTAGTCTACAGCCATGTTAGCATTTCTGTGAGGCTGTACTTACCGTAACAATGGTAACATACCATGTTCGCTATTATAGTTACTCATGTTAGCATGCTATCATTTGCCAGTTAGCAATAAACACAAAGTACAGTTGAGGCAGATGAAAATGCCATTAGTTTTGCAGGTAAAAAATGTAAGAAGTCGAAGTCCAACAATCATAAAATTTTTGCAATTCATCCGGGGAGGCACGTTTGTCTGTATCAAATGTCCTGGCAATCCACCAAGTGTAAAAATCAGGGGATCACAAAAGTCATTCAGGATTCATCCTCTGGGCACCACTAAGTCTGCAATCACATTGTGCTAATGCATCTAGAATATAGAATAGAATAAAATATTTCCTTAAAAATCAAAAATGCCAACCTGCTGTTGGTGCTGTAGAAAAAGTATGAATTTATCACTGCCATTAGGATTCATCCTCTGGGGACCACGAATGGATGTCTACTAAATTTCATGGCAATTAATGAATTAGTTGTTGAGATATTTCAGGACCAAAGTGCAGACCAACATCCACAGAGCACCAGTTTAGATGTTTTACAACTTATGGCTTCATAAAAATGAGAATCATAGACAACACTACAGCTGATGATGATTTTAACCCGTGTATCTTCATCTTGTTTCAGGAGACTATGGAGCGTTCGGAAGAATGTTCTGGCAATGTTGCCGTCCAATCAGAAATGAATATCCCTGCTACCTATGCTCCAGTGCTTCCCCCATCCTCCAACAGAACTGATCGGCCCATCTGGTCTGCCCCTCGCAGATACCCCCGCTGCCCATCTCCACTGGCACAGCCTCTCCCACAACCCCTTCCAGGTCCTCCCCTGCGCCCAGTCCGCTCCCCTGCTCACTCTCCTTGTTCATCTCCGCGCAGTTTCAGCCCGATAAGAAAAGCCCGTCCACCAGTAGGCATCCCAACCAGCCACCTGCCTGTAGAGGCAGAGTGTCTTGACCCTTGTGATCAGACTCACTGTCCATCACAGCAGTGACAACGGCTTAATGTATGTTTTCATTCTGTGATATGTAAAGTACATGTGTAGTTTGTTGGTCTTCTGTTTCACCCTGTTACGAAGATAATGGATTTGATGCACTAGGTTAAGCGATGAGTTCACTTTCAGCTAATTCTTCATATGCCATTATTTATCATGTATTTCTCTACGGCTATGCACAATATTTCTGTAGTCTTTTATCTTGTCATTTGAAAAATGATATTCTGTCCACCAGCACGTAGTATATAATGTATATGATGCTGAGACAGTAAAGAATTTCCAGCTCTGGTATATTTTTTGCTTCTTGATGAACTATGAATTTTCCTGGGAACTTTTGATAATACCTGTACATATGTAAGTTAATAGTTTTGGGTCAGGTGTTTTTTTTTTTTTAAACAATTAAACTACAAAGTATATTCTTATTCAACATTAGGTCATCGTATAACCTAAGGTAATAAAAACTGTTTAAATACTTTGTAGTTTGTCATCAGTTATGTAACACTTTTTTCACCACAACTCTGCTACAAAAACATTCATTTTAGGCTGAACTGTATTGTATTTTAATCAGTGTTTCAACAAAGTAATACCACAAAGTAGAAATGCTTTCACTTGTCTTTTGTCTTTGTGAGGGAGCTGAATGTGATCTGCCATTCTTGAGTGTGAGCGTAATTCCTTTCTAGTACATTAGGTGTCGCCCACACATTTCTTTAACTACTGTATTTCAATGCACAGTTGTCAGAAAGAGATTTAACCCTAAATATTTTTTTTAATCCATTTTAATCCATAAAATGTAGCAGTTGACATATGCCATTTTGGAGTATATTGTGTGTGTTACCACTGTTTTGCTCTTTTGCTTTACCTAAAGCGACATCCATGCCCAACTGGTTGACTAACAGACTCTTCTTAATTATGGAAAAACTGTTCCTGGAAATCCATGCATTAGAGTAATGATTACTTAATATGGGGTTTATTTTATCCCCAATATATTGCATGTTGTTCTTTTTTTCCACTGCACAAGAAACACTGTCAGGAAGCATAAAAAGAAGTGCTGAATGATTGTGAGGTACAAACTTGTGAAAGGGTGTACTAATGCGCACAAAGACGCACACCCAAAGTGGCCTTGTCGATCACTATTATCAGGATAATGTGTTCCCTTCAGAGGTCCAGCTGGACATCTTTTGTCATTAAGATCTGCATGATTGGATTTATTGCTTTTATCCTGAAATGTATCTTCCGGTACTGGTGTGATGAGTCTTGTGGTTGCAAATCAGATCCGCCTGTTTTGATCTGTGCTTTGCCGTCTTTGTTCTATTTCAAATACAATTTATTCCTTGGCACACAGACTCATGAATACACATACAGCATCGCAGGCACACACAAGCACAGACCAGCAAGCACACAAACATGTGCATAATTGCTTGTGGCTTACAGTAAATGGAAATTTACTCAGAAAATGATAGTAGTTTTTATTGAGCTTGGAAATTGCTTTTAATCTGTTTTGATGTCATGTTTTTATTAGCCATGCAGTCTGTCCTATCATGTTCCATCTCTCCTCCAGAGTGGCAGAGGAGCTTGGAAGCCCAGGCAGTAATTGGACTCTGGGGAGCAGGATCATCACCTCTGTGTGCATACAGCACATGTTTCTGTTTATCTGCAAGCGTGTGGAGAGTAGGTGTCCTATGACTTAAATAGAGTTGATGTATGATGCTCTGCATCTCTAATGAATTATTTCCTTTTATTGCCTCATCGAGCCTTGCATCTAATGTCCTTGTTCATACCAGCCTGTTGATGTGTGATGAAGTTCCCAGAATAGGAGGGTGACTTTATTGTTGGAAAGCTTGTATCTAGTGTGTCTTGTGTCACGACCTGCAGTAGTCATTACTTTATTTGGGTCAATGGACAAAAGAAATGGACAAAAGAGTCCTACCAGTGTCTTCTCTCATCCACAGTCTGTCTAACTCTCTGTGTGTCTAACTGTCTGTCTGTCTGTCTGTCTGTCTGACTGTCTGTCATGCAGTGGTGAAAACTAAGTATGCAGTACTGTACTTAAGTAGAAGGTATTTGCACTTTACTTGAGTATTTTTATGTTACCACTCCTACATTTCAGGCACTGCATTTATTTCAGAGCTGTAGCTGCTTGTTACGTTTCAGATTAGAATTTTGAAACATTAAAACATATAATAAGTATGTGAAATGCAATGCCTTGTTAAATATTAAACCTGTGGTTCCCAATCTTTTAAAGCGGGGGTTCCTTGTCACGGTTCAGATGTCTATGAGTTGTTGTCAGTTCCACCAAAGAGACATTTCCTTTTTTAACGTCTCAGAGAGTTTCATTTAACTTTTCTAGGCCCAAAGAGGTCAAATTGTCCAATATAAAAAATAAAAAAAGCAAAGATCAGAAGAAACGTCCAAAGAATTAATACAAATGTGTGTACCTGGACTTAGTTTATTCTTCTTTTCTACTCTATTAATCATCTATCGACCCTTTACATTCATCTAGTGTCTCAGGAGGGAGGACCCTAGGGTGAGAACCACTGTATTTTAATACTTGTCTAACTGTGTATAACATGTTTAAAAAAAACGCTCCAACAGGAAAAACACTTCTTATACACTGATGCACCAGTATTATCAGTATTAATTTATTGTAATATATATTAATATATTAGCTTTATGGGCCAGATTACTTCTTCCACACTGCTGTTGAGGGATCCCTCCTCTGTTGCCCCTCTTTGGTGTCTTTCTTTTTTCTGAGTAAATCTGTTTTCCTTATCCAAATCGAGGTTCTCAAGACAAATGTTGAAGGCTACATATTGTAAAGCCCCCCCAAGACAAATGGAGGGAGATGTTGCGATTTTGGGCTATAAAAATAAGGAGAATTAACATGACATGAAATTAAATGAAATGCATAAAGAAAAGTCATTCCTCACTTCGAAATCTTCTCAAGTGCTATGGTGAACTTGTCTGACAAAACCATCTGCTAGACCTGTTCTCAACAAGTGGATGAGTGGACTGGGGAGGGTAACACACACACACACACACACACACGTACACCCAAACACAAACGCCTAAAACAAACACAAATACATATAAAACTACGTTTGTAGAAGGGCACTCGGATAGCACACACTTCAGCCAAGGCATGCCTCACAATGTTAATGCGGTATGAATTTTCCCAGTGGGGAACTCATTTTTTTCAATTATTCTAAAACCACATGAATGCAGCACAAATGCCCTATCTTGCAATGTTAACAAAAAGTGAAAAATAATTTGTATATCCGCCCCATGATTCAGATCTGCTCCAAAATTGAATGCACTCTTCCTTGGCCCATGCTACACCCACCAAATTAAGTAAACAATCAGGCCAGTAGTTTTCAATAATTGTGCTGACAGACAAACAAACCAACAAACTAACAAATACACCAAACTAAAACCTTAACCTTCTTGGTGGAGGCAATGTGCAACATACATAAAACACATTCACACATGTATATGCAATTCAGCACTCATGCAACTCAGTGGCTGTCAGAAAGAACAAAGCATTGTTTGAAATGAGGTATCCCCTGATAAGATATAATCTTCCATCTACTGTTGGGTGCTAAAATTTATGTTTTGTGCCTGCGTGCCTTTTAGGCCAGTAATAATTGCTGTATTCAACAGAACACATGCATAAAATATATTTATCTAGCCAGGTTTCCATCAGATAGCTGTGTAGTTAACAATTAATGTTCAGTATTTGATGAAGATGTAATGCTTTGGTGTATTTCCCCCCCTATGAGACACAGTGAATCAGACTATGCAGATAAGAAGTGTGTGAACAGCGCATGTAAAAGACCTACACAACTGTGGGTTGTGCATTTAGGGTTTTTCCATTGTTCCACTGACATCCCTTACAAGAGTAAAAGGGCCAGTTATATTCATACTTACTCCATCTTCTTCTTTACACATACCCTTTTTTATTTTTTATCACACCACATCCTCTCCCCCTGTAGCTCTCCATTTGTGTATTTGCATCTGTGCGTCTGCATGTGAGTCAGCTTCATCCTCAGCACCTGGGACATTACCTTTCATATCCACAGGGAAAGCTGCATCGCTGACACTGTGAGTGCTCTTGCATTTGTTCAATTAATTTGACTGTGATTTATTTAAACTGTACAATTATGTTTTTTGTTTTACATTGAAAGAAAACGTTTTAGTATTTGATTGAATTGTGAAAACAGACTGTGTATTATGGAAAATATTCATGTTTTATTTGTCATGGTCATTTTTTGGGTTTCTTTTATATTTGTATTTGTTTTTTCTTTCTTTTAAACTTGAGAATGGCAACAGCAAAAACTTGAGAATTATGTCATTTGAAATTGTTGACAGATAACTGAGCATGCACACCTGTTGCTGATGTTTTCTTATCTTCTTTTGTCATGATTTACTATTTTTATAAGGCATTTGCGGTACACTCAGCTGTTTCTGCACGAAATAACAGAAAAGAATATCTATATATCTAATATCTCCAATATCTCTAGTGGCTCATCAGGTTTGTCGATCAGGGCTTCGAGCCAGAATCTTTGCGGGTGTTTGAGAGAGGAGAAGGAGGTCAACATGGGCTCCAGCTCTTCCTCCTATGCCCCTAAAACCATTTACCTGGATGTGGATGGGAAAGTGCAAAAGGTGTGTCTAATTCCAGTGAAAAGGCTTTATTTCTGTTTTTTTTTTTTATTCTGTTCAGTCTTCCCTGTTTGTTACAAATACAATGTGACTAAAAACATTTTCTGCTGTGTGAAATGAGCTGGTTTGACTATAAAGTTTATAAAAGTTTATAAAAGTCTATAAAGTTTATAAAAGTCTATAATATATATATATATATATATAAACTTTATACTTTAATACTTTTAAACTTATAAACTTTATAGTCTATGTCTTTGTAGTCTAAACTTTATAGTATATATATATACTTTATCATGTTGTATTTTTGCTGTTTATATACTGTAAATAGGATTGGTAATAAATGCAAACAAATATAGATTTAATATGACCCAAAAATATAGATATAGATCTGTAGTTAAATAAATCAATCAATTAATGGAAAATACTTGAATTAATGTTGTATGGATTTTTTTGGCAATACATTCCAAAGTATGTTTAAATGCATGCAGTTGGGACTCATCTACAGTTACATTTTTATTTATTTATTTAATTTTACATTAAGACATTGAGAATTGAATAATGGGTATTATAATAATTATAAAACCAACTTTAAACAACACCTGTTGTTAACAGCTTACACACACCAGCATTAATTTCTGCTGCCTTACACTTCTGTTGTGTATGAATGAAAATATGGATTTACATTCTTTCCTTTTGCTTCATTTTATAGAATCAGCAATTAAGCCAATAAACAGTGGTGAAAAAAAAAATAGAATGCTAAATAAAGTGTAGCACTGATTTATTTCAGAGTTTTAGTCATAACGGCAATCATTCAAACAGTCGTGGCAAATGGTGTAAGCCTTGGGTTTCATGTTTCTGCGTTCCAAACATGCTGCCAGATAAATGAAACACTTGTTGATCTGGTGATGCAGAGTGCTTCAAGTAGAGAGCTGGCGATGACACATGTCTGTTCAAGAGCCCCGAGCCCACAGCCTGAGGCTGAATGTTTGTCTGCTACACCTGCTCCCTTCAAGATGTGAGATCACAGTTTTTGCACGCAGTTTACTCTTTGTTATCAACCTTCCACAGACAGATTTTGTAATCTCTATGCATGTACTGTACTAAGTTTTATAAACCGGGCTGGTTACATGACAGGCATGGATACTGTTGCTATCTCCAACAGCTCCATGAACACTAACACTCCAGCTGTCCTTTTCTTTCTCTCATTGGTCTCTCTGCTGACTTGACCTTAGTCAACCATAAAACGAGCCAACCCTCTATGTTCCCATATGTAAAACAAAACACATGAAATGCGACAACCCTTCCACCCTGTCAGAATACTGAGGCCTTATATACAAACCACAGCAGCTGTCTGTGTGCAGGTGTGCCTTGGGAAACCATGTAGACACAGATTGCACTGTGTTGGATTTGTGGGCCACAGAAGAGGGTATCTCCTAAACATGTTACCACTACTATGTTCAACCAATGTATATAGTAGTGGTCTTCTGCCATCATTTCCGTCATATGAATTTATACAAAATGTGTTTACCTCACAGGTGGTGTTCAGTCGGCACTGCAGCCCCTGTGACATCAAGGAGCTTCTGTGTTCCTCATCTCACATTCCCAGGTTTGTTGTTTTGTTTTCTCACTGTTATCTCAATTATTTTTTTTCACATGTAGATCACTGTTTTTTGGCACGGGCGAAGCGGGCAGCCGCTTCATGACACATGGGGGGCGGAACGAGCACTTAAAACAAAACAAAATCCTCTGCACCGCAAAGAGGTTTTCTATTATCTATCATTTCACTGGGGAATTGGCAAATTGTCGCACCCTGCAGCTGCAGGCGTCCCTGCTTGCTGAGAAGGCCATGCACAGAAGCTGTGTGTGAAGGGGAGGGGGGTGAGGGGGACAGTGCACCTCTGGGTCTCCCAAATGGAATGGACAAGGGGGGGAATGGAGGATCCACTGTATAGAGCAATACTCTAATGGAATTAGTAGGCTAAAGTCAGTCACACCTCGACTTTCTTCGAAATAACACACATTTCAATCATAATATTATAAATATAGGCCTGTAGTTCCTGCACATTTTTGTTTGTCTGAATTGTGTGAAATGGCTAATAAAAATAGGTAATACAAAACGATTATGTGGTCACCAAGGTGAATTGGTTTAGTCTTGACTTCTGGTCGTGAGTGAGTGTTGGGGGGGATGGGAAATCTGTTGATTGTCAAGTGCCAAATAAACACAGAGACGAACAGGAAAAGGTCAAAGCCATCAGGTGCCCAATTTAGAGCGGCGCTCGAAGGGGGTCTCGCCCAGGGTGTAATTCAATGTAGAACTGCCACTGACATCACTCCCTATGTGGCTGACATCACTCCCCATCTGGCTCTCTGGGTGTGCTTGAAAATGGCCCTAAAACCTCAGAACTATCACAAAGCAGCATAAAGCAGCAAAGAACACGAGCATGTGCATGCAATAGGCAGACAGACACACTGCATTAGCCATACACATCAAGGCAGACAGCGATAAATGATAGATGCAATATGGAGTCGCTGTCTGTCTTCAGTTCTGTTTTGCTTTTATTGAAGAAAATAAATACATACATGCATTTTTCATCCATTTGGCCCTCTTTCTCTTTCATTCAGCAAGCCAAAGTCTTTACTGACTTAACTTTGTAACATACTGTAGGAAAAAATACAGTCTAGGTCAAATGTACATAGTTTTGTGTAAAGCACAAAAAAAAAACTTATTTCTGTGTATACGCAATGTATGGATCATTTCTGTTTAACCCGAACGCTATTTAACAGTCTCCCTGGGCAAAAAATGTCCACATTTTCTAAATACTTAGTAGAAATAGTGTAAAATATTAAGGAGAGTGAATAAAACTCGCTGTATATCTACTTACTTTTCCTCTCACTGCAGGAACACTGCCATCATGATGGTGGACCCAGAAGGAGCCTTGGTCTCCATAGATCCAACCATGCCCACCAACTCTCCAAAGTAACATACCAGCATTATCATATTGTTTTTGTATAGAAATTCCATTTTAACATTTTACTAATGTCATGCTTTTTCAAAATGTATTTTCATTTTTACCAAAACTCTAAAAATCAAGGTCAAGATTTAAAGATTTTTTTTACCTTGGAAACAGTAGCTAACAAAACAATCTCACCATAGGGTTCTTTCAGTAGCTGCTACAGAGTTACAGCTTCTTCAACGGCTACTTAATGAACGTTGTGGTCAGATTGCTCTGTCAATATTTGGAAAAAAGAACAATATGAAGAAATTGTTAGGCATAATAACTGCTCCGCTGATTTTTTTCACAGCTTTCTGTACAAAGTTGTTCCTCTGTCTACTGGTCAACTTGGAGGTAAGCTGTCAGCAACAGCTTTATTTCCCTTTCACTCTAACACACACACACACATACACACACATTCATGCATCAACAATAACACATCTACTGTGAAAGTAACAATGAGCTTGAAAATACCAAAGCTGATCATGATGATTTATCAGGAGTGCATTTATGTCTGCAGAGAAGGAGGACATGTTTCAGAATGTGTTGTCCCAGGTGGCTGATCAGTTCAGCAGGTAAATGCCTCAGTTGTTTATATTATGTCATGGCTGAAGCCTGCCCTCTTTCACACACCCCCCCTTCACCCACCCCCTTGCCCCCACAAACACACCCCCACCCACTGACACATAACTCACATACATACCTGACACTAGGTACTTATGGTAATACGAGCTTCAACCCGTAGAGGCAAGTTAAATCAGTTCTTTCACCTTTGTCATTTATTTTGTAGGCCCCATTCCAGATTTTCTTTTTCATTATGACCAATGGACCATGTGAAGTATGTTTCAGTCTCTTATCTTTTTCTATTTTTTCCTCTCACAGAGCCTTTCGCATCAACGAGTTGAAGACTGAGGTCACAAACAGGCTAGCAATGCTGGAGAAGAGAGTGGAATGTAAGTGGTACATTTTATAGTAGGTAGTTTAAAGAAAAGAGTCTCCCAGAAAATCCTTTTCCAATACAATACAACCTGAGATGTAAATAAAACATGAAATGCAGCTAAACTGCGCTGAAGCCAAACTGTGATACCTCTTGTCATCTTGCTTCAGTGGAGGGCTTGAAGGTGGTGGAGATTGAGAAATGTAAAAATGATCTGAAAAAGCTACGAGATGAGATGACTTCAAGAGGTGGTGGCAGGTTAGACATTAGACCATCTTACTCACAGATGTCAACAGAAACACAATCGTGTTAAATTAATTTGAAATAAACTTTTTTGGGATGTCGTTCCTTTTCAATTCAGAGTAAACTGTCCATGCAAATACAACTTTGACGACGGGAAGAAGGTAACTCCTAGACGAGATGTCCCCAATTACCCAAAGGTGTGTCCACTGGGACTATTACTTGCATTACTTTTGGACAAAGCTAACTTCATGAATCTCTACAGCCTCTTTTGAAGTTCTGATGGCCTTGTTTATTTGGCATATACAGTACACACTGTCTCAGGAGACTGTCGAGGCACTCAAGAAGCCAACATTCGATGTCTGGCACTGGGAACATAACGAGGTTTGTTGGCATTGCTGCTCCAGAACTCAATAGGCCATTTCCTTTCTATGTTATCCACGTGTCTGAGGTCTAAATGTTTTTTCTCTTCCTTTGTGACTACAGATGCTAAGTTGTTTGGAGTATATGTACCATGACTTGGGACTGGTGAAGGAATTCAACATGAACCCCATCACACTCAAACGCTGGCTGGTATAGTTAGAGCAATAAAGGGCATTACAAAACTGTTTTCAAATGGTGCAAGGCTGGAAATACTTTTGGTTTAAGAGTTTGCAGTCAGTCGCTGAATGAATAATTCTCTTCTAGTTGGCGATTCAGGAGAACTACCGTAGCAACCCTTTCCACAACTTTCGCCACTGCTTCTGCGTTAGTCAGATGATGTATGGCATGATTCACCTCTGCAACCTACAGGTATGGTCCGTGTGTGTGTGTGTGTGTGTGTGTGTGTGTGTGTGTGTGTGTGTGTGTGTGTGTGTGTGTGTGTGTGTGTGTGTGTGTGTGTGTGTGTGTGTGTGTGTGTGTGTTCGTGTGTCTGTGTGTTCCTGATAAGGTTAAGTTCTGAACAATTAAACATTTCAAGTCGTTTTTTCGTTTGAAATACCGACCAAGACTGGCCATTTTTTGGACAATTTGTAATAATTTATACTTAAACACTTATATACTTATACATTTATACTGTTGTGCAGGAGAAGCTGACTCTCACAGATATGGGCATTCTAATGACAGCTGCAGTGTGTCATGACCTGGACCACCCTGGCTACAACAACACGTAAGACTCCCTATTCTGTCTGTAGGTGTGTTGAAAGATGTAGCACTGCAGATGCCCGTTGACCCCAGTATGTTTTGACATCCTCTGCACAACACTTTTGTCAATGAACTGTGAAACTAGTTAAGCATGGAGAGAGTTCAGGTATGTAAACACACTGATTCCGATTATCATGTTGTTTCTGGTTGGCGTTTTGGGCGGGCATGGACCTATCTTTTCAGGGACGCTTCATGGGAATATACTATCAATTCATCCATTCACCCATGTCATCCATCTACCAGGTACCAAATCAATGCCCACACAGAGCTGGCAGTGCGCTACAACGACATATCTCCGCTGGAGAACCATCACTGTGCTGTGGCCTTCCAGATCCTTTCTCTTCCTGAGTGCAATATTTTTGCAAATGTGGATCCTGAGGCCTTCAAACAGATCCGTCAGGTGAGATGCACATGTAAAACCCTCACTATTCATGACGAGCATGCTAAGTTTTATCTTAATCCGGCACAGTCTTGTAACATATTGACATATACAGTACATTATTGATTAATTCTTCATCTGAAGACTATTTTGATTTGTAAATGTGAGCAATTGTCATGCAACTATCTTCTAGCAGATTTTTGGTTTTGTTCTTATATTTCCAGACAATTATCACCCTCATTCTGGCCACCGACATGGCCAGACACGGGGAGATACTAGACTCCTTTAAGCAAAAAGTGGACAACTTTGATTTCACCAACGAAGAGCATGTGACATGTGTATGTATACATTATGCCTTATAAGATCATGTTGCAGCTCCACCTGACATCAGCTGTTTACCGTACTGCACATGCAACACATGACCTCAACACAAGCAGGCCTTTATCTGTTGAGTGTGCTGTGATCAGCAGAGGCCAAATGGATTGTATTAGTGTAATTGGGAATGTTGTCACAGAAATACCGTAGATGCTGTATGTGTGCTGATGATGAAAAGGCTTCTTTATCCTGTGTTTTTGTATGTGCTGCATGTATGTTTGTGTACCTGTGCGTGTGTCTTCAGCTGAAGATGGTTTTAATCAAGTGCTGTGACATTTCCAACGAAGTGAGGCCAACTGAGGTAGCTGAGCCATGGGTGGACTGCCTACTGGAGGAGTACTTCATGCAGGTGACCTCAACTGGAGCTTTATGTAACATAACTCTTGGAAATCCATTATCAAAATCCATCAGGTCAACTCAAGATGTAGAAAAAAATGTGTACATTGTAAGCAATAGCTAAATGACAATATTCCCACGGATGTGCTTCCCAGAGTGACAGGGAGAAGTCTGAGGGTCTCCCTGTGGCTCCCTTCATGGACAGAGATAAAGTCACCAAACCCACTGCTCAGATTGGATTCATCAAGTTTGTCCTCATCCCAATGTTTGAGACTGTCATGAAGGTAGGATCATGTGTTTGTACAGATGTGTTCCTTTACAAACACACTCGCTGATTAGCAAGTTTTGCTCTCACTGTGGTGTCCAACAGCTTTTCCCTCAGATTGAGGAGATCATGGTTCAACCTTTAAGAGACTCTCGTGACCACTATGAGGAGCTGAAACAGATTGATGATGCCATGACAGAGGTAGAACCTATTCTATGTTATTCTATTCCATTCCATTCATCTATCTATCTATCTATCTATCTATCTATCTATCTATCTATCTATCTATCTATCTATCTATCTATCTATCTATCTGTCTATCTATCTTTGTAACATACATCAAAATGTAGGTGGTGAGTAGCAAAGCTAGAGTCTGTGATGGAGATGTGATATGAGCCAGATTGCTAAAACATACACATACAAACACACATAGACACACACATGCTATTCCAATGCATACACTTTCTCTGACCTCCTCTTATTTACCTGCCGTCTACTCTGGCTATTACATTTAATTGTCTGGATATTGTAAGTCTGTAGTGAGAGTTGAAATATCAGTGTTTCTGTTAGTAAGAGATGTTTCACAATGTGAAAAAATTGAAAGGAAAAAAATATTATTCAAAGGAATAGTTTGATATTTTGGGAAATATGCTTATTTAATACACTTAGTGTAATATTTCTTGCCTCTCTATACTTTCTTGGCTCTTGGCTCCAGTTACAGGCAAGTCAATTTTATTTATATAGCCCACAATTACAAATCACAAATTCTGTGGAGCATACGACGCCCTCTACCTTTAGCCTCGAGGCAACCAGCAGAGACTCCAGAAAGTTACTGGTCCCAGCCAAGAAATAACTGCCAGAAAGCAAATGAATACGGAGCACCTAGGTGGGGATGGGGAGAAACAAAATAGAAGGGTGAAAAAAAAAGATAAATACTTTTGCATTCTCCCGAGAAACTTTTGCGTTCCTTCAAAACTTTTTCAAGTTGGGATAAAAAAAACACTGTGGCCCCCCCCCCCCCCCAGCGCGGAGGTTTCTATTTTATGAACCTCTCCCACGGGTGGGTGTGTTCCATTGTTGTGGTTGTTTCCATGGTGCCAAACTGACCTAGAAGTACATTGACTTTTTTTCTTCTTTGTTTTCCCCAAACTGAAAAAGTTTTTCAGGAGAACACAAAAGTACAGTATATCTACTTCTTTCTCCCCCATGTTCGAGGGGCTCCATCAATGAGCGTATTTCCGAAAATGAACATTTTTGGCTCCATAAACAATGTCAGGAATAATTATTTGAATAAAATACTTACTTTTTGGTTCTAGCAAAATTAGAGCAATATCAGAATATTAAGTTTAGTTATTGTGATATTTTTATGGCAACAATCATATATTGAACATGTCATATTGTGACCTCAGGGGATGCAGAGAACAATGTTGGAATGGAATAGGAATGGTTTGAGCCTGCACACACAAGCAGCGATCACAGGCAAAACCTTTCTAAATTAAATTTGGTTTGTAGTACACTGCCAGTCTAGCCTTGAAGGTACTCACAGTCATCAAAGTGTAAGGGTCTAAAAAAAATGGCAATAATACAGGTTTCCTGCTGTGGGAAGGAGGCACGTAGAAAACAAATCCAAGTCAATCAACACAGTGTCATTTAAGCTTCTCACCTGGAGCTACCAAACACTCAATTGTCAGTTATGAAATTTGTGTCACATGAGGTTTCGCGCACACACACGCACACACACACACACACACAACACACACACACACACACACACACACAAACCCCTTGCTAACATAAAGGTGTGTCTTTTGTTCAATGAGGCACAGAAGAAAAAAACTGAAAATATGTCATTAGGCGGGAAGAAGAAGTAAGCTCTGCAGTGAGTGAGTGCAATGGTATCTGTGTAAGTAAAAGCAACTGACTCCTTGGTTTTACTTTAGTGTTAGTGTCATGAGTGCGCTCTGTCCCTGCCTCTCTCTGGCCTCTCTGCACAGCAACTCTCCTCTGTACTGAACTCTATCTACAAAAGCCACACCTTTAGGAATGTGCAGCACTTTCATCACTTTGGATTCGCCTTTTAAACTTGCACCAAGGAGTTTATATTAATTTACTCACAAAAAGGAAAACCAAGGGGGTAATCCCATTTAGTCGGCTCAAGCTAAATTGGTTCAGCATGAGAAATTATTGGCAAGTGCGAGGGTCATGGCTGTATAGAAGTTAAACTGCCGACAAAGAAAAAAGAAACATAAGCATATTTTTGATTATTTTTGATTCCTGTAATGTCATCACAGAATACGTCTCCATACATTTTGCTGTTGTCACAGCTGAAAACAAAGTGGTGAAGTTGTTGCTCATTTGTTTTCCTCTTAAACACCATGTGAGTACGTTCTGACTTTCCACACAGGGAGGCCAGTTCTCACTCACAGCTCTCTAAAGGCGCTTACCCACTGCTAGAACCAGCTCTACGCTACTGGGCTCGACTCAACTCGACTCGTCCACGGTGCCCCGTCTGCCATTTTCCATTGCAGATTTAGTACCGCCTCATGCCTGAGGTGAGCGTGGCTGGTCGTCATAGCGAAAAAAGAAAAAAAAAACACTGGCTACTATTTAAAAATGGCGGGTTTGTTCAGGACACCCTCGTCTGTCACTAGCAATGATGACGAAGTGATTAGTGACGATTCTCTCTGACCAATCAGTAGTCTGCAGGTTTTCACATCACCTTTTGGTATCGGCTCAGCTCGCTTGGAACCTCTACGGAGGTGATACTAAAAAAAGTACCTGTTAGATACCAGGGACTTTTTTTTCCGTAACGGAGAGTCGAGGCGAGTCGAGCAGGTACCATATAATGGAAAAACGCCATAAGGCAAGTTCAGTCCAATAGCCTTCATCTGTGGTGGACGATGACCAACCAAACTTTTGGTGGTCAAGCATGGTTTGTGCTGATAGGCACAGCTCTCTTGTTTTTAAACCTAGTTTTAGTTTCAGCTTTCCTCCTTAACACCCTGCTGTTTGTCTCTACCTAATCTAAGCTCTTTTTTTGATTGCAGGGGTCTTCTTTTGTAATTACACTCAGGAAAGACTTTAAAACATGCGAGTGATGCCTCGGTGAAGACATTCGGCTGTGTTGGCGGATGGATCAGGATCAGAAGGGAGAGAAAAGAGACTGCTTGGCTACATACTGAACTAAAATTAGGCGTCAAGGTGGAATCTTGACCTTTGACTTAGACTTTTGCACTGGATGTAACAGAGAGGGACCTGCTGACCTCTTTCTATAGTATGGTGTTTATGTTGTTCTTTCTACTTACATTTTTTATTTCATTTTATTTATTTATTTTATTTCATTTCAATAGTGAAGGACACATTTCTTCAAAAACAAAGCTACAGTATTTTAAGATTAATAACCATTCATTTAAAAAATATATACATATGATGATGGCTGCAGAATAGTATTTTCCAAATTTTTTCCACACAATTGTTACTTTTTTTCCAAATTGTTTTTAGTAGAAGAATGAAATGCACCAAAGCTGAATGTTTTAACCTCACTTTAGCAATCCTTTTTTGATTTTGATTGATTGATCTGGTGCACCTTATTAAACCATCATACATCTTTATTATCTTACCTTCAACACTTTTCAATCAAATAAAGCCACATACAGTAATGGCACATGTCCAAGGTGTTACACAATGTGTCCTAAAAAAGGACTCGCCACTGTGAGTCCTTCTATATAAAGGTAAGACAACACACATTTCCTAACGGAGTGTCTTCAGTGTTTAAAGTCAGTCACTTTATCTAATAGAACAGATTTAAAAACAACAAATGTTAACCAAGGTTTGTTAGAGGAAAAGTTTACAGTAAAATACACTTTTTAAATAATAATAAATAATTTAAATAAGCATGATATGAACTTTACAATGATCACACATAGTGACGCAAGTTGTCTTTGAGTTGAAGCAATGGTAAAGTGAAAAAATGACCTGCTGACTGAGCACTTCAAAAAGGGAAAATATCTGTTAAAATGCTGTAATTATTACACAACTAATGGACATAAATGAACCCCTCATTTGTGCTTTTTATATCTCTCAGGTAACTTGTTACATATCACTTTGGATAAAATTTAATTTCCTTCCTGACCTTGGAAATAGTAGTTTGACAAAATAATCTCAACTAACTCTCTCTGGAGCTTTCAGTCGTATCACACAATCTTCATCACCAGATGGCTTAGTTGTAATGGGGATGTATCTGTTGTATCAGTTAATAACTTCAATTGACTTATTTCTGTTGTTTCACATCCTCACTCACTTCCTCTCCCTTTTGACATAGGACTGGTGCTTTATACGACCCTACCTGTAACAATGCATGAGCTATACATACTTTATTGCCCCATTTTAGATTTAAGGGCTAGAAACGTGTTGAAATATGACTAGTTATCCAGTTCTGTACCACCCAAAGGTGCCACTTATCTCAGCCTGCTCCACGCCTCTCTCTCTCTCTCTCTCTCTCTCTCTCTCTCTCTCTCTCTCTCTCTCTCTCTCTCTCTCTCTCTCTCTCTCTCTCCACAGCTTCCCTTTGAGCCATATCAGACCTGGGTGGTTTTCCTCCAGCTACTCCACAGTGTTTTTATTACTGTGTTTTATTTGGCAACATGTTGCCAATAACTCTAGAGCAATTATTTCCTTACCTGTTGGCCTCACCTCACACACACTGAAAACCACCTGCATATCTCTGATGAAATCATATTAATAACACAACGTAGCACACAATATGAATCACCAAAGACTTTATTTGTTTGTGCATGTCAAAATTAGGTAGGATAATTAATTAAACTTAAATTTTACCCCTCTAGTCTGTAGCTTAATTTGATTAATATCACTTTTTATTCACATGTTGATGGTCTATGTTGAATTAACATGACATGATGTTTGTGTGCGTACATCTGCAATACATGTAAGTTGACGATTTAAAAGCAATAAAAAGAAAAAACTGTAGACCACATGTTTGTGTTGCAGTTGAGATGTGAGTAAACACATTTGAGTGTGAGCGTTTGAATGAGTGTAATTATGCATCGCCTTCTTCACATAGCATGACAGAGTGCATTAACATTCACATTCATTCATGCAGGAATGCTCTGATTAAACAACATGCTGTCTTATCATGAAAAGAAAACTGCACAGCGTATGCTGCATGGAGTTTCTTTGTGACAAGTTGAGACAATGTGCATTACTTTTATTATATTTTAGTGTCTCTATCAGGGTTCTTGCACTATTTTTCAAGTCAAATTTAATGCTTTTTAAGAATTTTTTAAGGCCACCACAAATATAGTTTAAGACCTAAAAATGTTGGAAAAAATATTTGATAGGAAAGACAATTTATTGAGTCATTCATAAGATTATTTACTAACTTAATAGCTTAATAATGTCTTTATAGCATCCTCAAAAACAAAAATTATATAAGTAGATTGGAAAAGGCAATCTGATTGGTCAAGAAGACATGTAGAACGTGCTCAAATCAGCATGACCACCAATACGGCTGTGATGACAGCACACCAGGCTCATCACTTAAAATGTTACTTCGCCATTTCCATGTCAACATCACAGAGTTAAATCAAAAACTCTTTTAGAAACATTTGTATTCATGAAAACAAATCAGGAACTACAGTGGAACACACAGAAACTCTCCAACATATTTACATAAAGTGATTTGTTTTAAACAACTCACGCTCTGAAGTTAACTGTTACCGGAAATGTTTGGATCACATCAGCTGTGCCGCTGACAGGATGCTATGTTACAAATAGCTATACATGTCCGTCAATGGAAAAAAGATAATTCTGCAGATATCTCAGTTACACCACCGTGGGATAGCAAAGCAGTTTTGTGTAAATATGTGGGCTATTTATTTGGTTTGGAAAATCCCACGATCTCTACAAAGCTAACTTTTATTTTGTTGGTAATGTTAAACGTTGTATAATCGTGTCGGCTTAACATGTGAAGAATCTACAATACCTCTGTCTGAAATTTTTGTTCCGCTTCGTTGAAATAATGCAGGCATTAGCTGCCGCTAGCTAGCTAACGTAACATTTAACTCCTGAAAATGCTGCAAGGCTTCATCTCTAAAAGACTACAAATCAGTCCTTCCAGAAAAAAGAGTTTTTTTGTGATTGTTGCAGGCAAAAATCCTTGATTATGTGGCACGTTTTCTTAAAAAATGCGATGGAATATGCGGGATATTTATGCGATGAAATTGCGGGAACTTGCAAAAACTGCGGTTTGATGAAAAAGAGAAAAAAAAGTGATTCCCCCAACACCCTGCTTTTCGATGCTGTTCACGTCGCATAATTACGTCACTTCATAACGTTCCCATGGCAACAGGGGAAAAGGGCTGCTCTTGTGTGAAGTAAACGCAACATTTTTCAACTTTCTGTTAAGATATACAGTATGTGACTTTTTTGCAACGAAAATGCTGGGATTATGAAATCATGCAAGCCCCGCATATTTTGCGCGGAAATCGGCAATTTATGCGGCGAAAGTGCGGCATATTTGAAAAAATGCGGCCCCCGCATAAATATGCGGACTTTGGCTGATTATGCATTGAATTATGCGATCGCATAATCGCGTTTTTCTGGAGGGATTGACTAATGGCTACGAAGGAGAGGTAACCAAAGACACATTAGGTGATTTACAGTAGACCACCCACGACAAATGACCCTATCATCTTAAAAACACAGTCAGCTAATTTAAAACCTACAGCAAATTTACAGTAAATTTAAGACATTTCATGACCTTAATTTCAAGAAATTTTATTTAAGACAATTCAAGGACCCGCGGGAACCCTGGGGGAAAAGGTTTTTTTAAATGCCTAATTTAATCTGATTTTATTAGTTCAGCATGCAGATTTTCTTTTGCCCCCAACGCCCATAATATGCTCACATTTCAGTTCATCAAAAGGTGAATCACTCCCACCCAGCCCAATAAGTCATTCAGTAGACTGTTAGATGTGTCCAACACTAATAAGAATAACTGATATCTAAAACCCTTTTGTCACTCTTTTTGCCTTTAGGCTGGGTGTCACATCATGTTTAACTGCCACAATACTTCAACGGGCCTGATTGTACTGTTGACTGTTGATGCAAAAGTGAATACTGTATCTATTACAAAAGCACCTCGATGGCGGTCAAACAAGTATTTCCTTTTTCTTTCACTAGGCTTGCACAATAATTGACCTTAGTATGAAAAGGAAGGTGTGGCATTTTTGCAGTGACATTTAATCAGGGGTTTGGCACAAGATCAATGCAAATTCAGTATCACAGTAACGTAAAAGGTAGGTTTACCAAAACAAATTGAGATGAACAGCTAAACTTGACTTTTAGGGTGTAAAACATTATGCATGCATGCATCACCCGCTTCGAATGTAAGAAGGTGTATGAGTATGAGGGTATATGAGTGTGAGTATGTATGCATGTGCAAGTGAAATAGTAAATAGAACGGTCATATATGTCATTTTGGGAGTGATTAGCAATCAACCTATTCTGTTATTTAGGTAGAAGATGTGTCGAAAAAATAATGCATCATGACGTATTATCAAAATGACATTACTTGTCATTAAGGAATCATTTAGCTGATGCTTTTTTCCTTAATCAGGGATTTGCTTGCAATTTTCTGAAACTAAAAATACATAAGATTTGTTTTTTATGCATATCATTTTGGCCATGTATTTTGATGATAAGTCATCAGTCTTCATATTTTGTTGCTACTGAAGGGGCCATTTGCTACATTCACATTATACTGGCATTTCCATTGGCTAATAGGAGAAATAATGTCTGAGCACTGCAACGTAGCAATACAAACCTACTGGCAAGGATATTGTTTCTGAAAGAACAACCTGGTGCAGTCTGGGTCTTACTACAATGTCCCCTGATCAGATCCATCTGGGTCTTTTTTGATCCTACCACTTGGGGGCGACAAAGTTAGAAATGTTCAAATCCTACACAGAGTGGCTTTAATTTTCATTTCTGTCATACTCCCTTTATTTTCTTCTGGTGTCCCTGAGAGCTCTGTTCATTTATTTAGTTCAAGGTTTTCTTCAATTTCCTCACAGTGGCATTCTGTTTGTTTGATTTAATGAATGGACCAACACTGGAAATCCTTTGCAAGACGTTGCACTCTTATAAGAGGCTGTCAAAAGTTATGAGCATTGCCATTTGCACAGATGCACATTCTTTATATGAATTGTGCAGGCACCACCCACAGCCGGTTTATCAGGCAATAGGCAGGTGAGAAGACGTATCCAGTAATATTGATCAAAGTTGATGAAAGATTAATTTTGCACAGCAGCACAGTGAAGAGAGAAACATATCCACTGCTGTGTAATGAGCCTGCTTTCACTTGGCCACAGTATAGGCACAGTCATATGTCAATTTTCTCTCAACTTTCTCTCATTTGTTCTATCATTCAAACGGCATCTTGGAACAATCTCTAAAAAGCTGTTTTACATTCATGTGTGTTCTGCATAATCCTCATTTAAAGAGACATATTTACAGGTGTAGTTAAGATTTTTGGCCCTAACTAAGAAAAATGTCAAACTCTATTTCCTCCTTTCCTTCTATTTTTTCTTCTTTTTCTTACTTTCCCAGGTCAAAACGCACTGTGGAGAATTCCACCCAGCATGCGGTCTTCCAGGGGTGTGTGTGTGTGTGTGTGTGTGTGTGTGTGTGTGTGTGTGTGTGTGTGTGTGTGTGTGTGTGTGTGTGTGTGTGTGTGTGTGTGTGTGTGTGTGTGTGTGTGTGTGTGTGCTTTCCAAAATTGAAGTCTCGCAGCAGGAAGCCGTGGATTATCCATGGCCTAGTTTCATGTGAAACTGGGTAAAATACAAAACACGTGCCGTGGAATAAATTCTGACTGCACTACTACCTAGCTCTTTTATTACCTTACTGTCCATTAATCTGTTCTTCATTATGTACTTCCAGCTTTTAACAGGTCCCTAAATGAACTGAATGTCTAAACTGTAGGATTCTCTGTCAAGTCTATGTAAACACATGCGACTCTCCATTTATCTTTTGTCGGACCGCAGATTAGACTGTGGCGTTGGTCAGGGGAATGAGTCAGCCACACAGGCTTTTCTCTGCTGACCAGACAACAGCAAAGCCCAGGCCTGTTTCATATGAGCAAACACGCACGCAGACAAAGCCATGCTTGTGGGAGAGAGGCAGTTAAGTCATCAGAGATGTCCCATTCCCCTGACTCCCACATTCACAAGAATGTCCAGCTCCTTGTTTGGACTGTGAGGACACAAGCTAGATTTACTTAACACAGTTACATCCCTGACAAGAATGGGAAGAAGTCAAAGGTCAGAAGCAAAAGTCAATCCTAACTTCAAGTCCTGCATTTTTGTGTCAGGACTGCTTAGTGGCAGAGGAAATAAAAATGGTCTAAATCTCAGCTCCAGTACAAAATTGTTTTTCCTCTTCTGAAAAACCATCCGCTGTGGCAGTGACTCTGAAAATAACTGGCCCTTTATTTCAAAATCCCTCTTTTATCCTTCCTTAAAATGTCCTTGTTAATGTTTTTGGTCGAAGAATAACTCAATCCAAAAACTCACAAGTTGGTTTAACAGCTAAACTTTTTTTACAAGGTAGGAAGACCTCACACACTCAGCCACAGGGCTCTGACACACCTGCACTACATCCCGACAAAACAGGTCTTAGACTTAATGTTTCCGTGAAGTGCTATCAAGCAGAATATGATAGATAGATGATAGCAGCTCTCTGTTGCTGCTGCTGCTGCTGCCTGCAGTTAGAAGAGATACAACAAAAATATTTATTAATTTAATGATTAAATAAGGTAATGTCTCCAAACTTACCTCAATTATTACTTGTCTCCTGCTAGTTATACTACAGCACTTACTTTAAAAAAAAAGTTAAATTAAAAAATATTTTTGTTGCATCTCTTTTCGGTGTTGTAATTTGTAGACGGCCCTAAGCACTCGTCTTACAGCAGCAATAACAACAGCAGAGAGCAGAAGCAAGCAGGCAAGTGTTATTTACATAAACTTCTGGTGTACTTACAAACTTTCCAATCCATCGTTTTATGAGAGCATAACCTATTTGTACTACTTGTAGACGTTTGGTATCATTTCGGGCATTATTAGTGGGGTAACTTACGAGACACAAATGTGGGTCCATTAGCCCCTGCGCTAAGCTATTCAGCTGATAACGCTACTCTACGCTAACTCTCCCAATGTTAGACCCAGGTGAAAAAAGCTTCTGGGGGGGTGTTTGGCTCGAGGTCATGGTGCAAAGGACCCTAGGGTGAATTACTCCGAACCATCACTTTAATTCTGCTGTGGTGATGCATGTCAGAGAATGGCTGTACCTAAGCCTGTGTTTTTCCTGAAATGTTTGTTTTTGGTCAGTATTAAGCAATAAGATGAACTTTATACAGATTTTGTAATTCATGGTTGCAAAGTTCATTCATGCTTTGTCAACAAAATAGACACAAAATATCTAATATTTAATTTACTTTTTACCAAACTACAATATTTTATAATTCTCTGACAGAGGCAGTGTTGCAATTCATTATTTTATATACAGTATATATATATATATATACAGTACAGGCCAAAAGTTTGGACACACCTTCTCATTCAATGCATTTTCTTTATTTTCATGACTATTTACATTGTAGATTCTCACTGAAGGCATCAAAACTATGAATGAACACATATGGAATTATGTACTTAACAAAAAAGTGTGAAATAACTGAAAATATCTCTTATAGTTTAGATTCCTCAAAGTAGCCACCCTTTGCTTTTTTGATAGCGCTGCAAACCCTTGGTGTTCTCTCAATGAGCTTCATGAGGTAGTCACCTGAAATGGTTTTCACTTCACAGGTGTGCCTTGTCAGGGTTAATTAGTGGATTTCTTTTTCCTTATTAATGGGGTTGGGACCATCAGTTGTGTTGTGCAGAAGTCAGGTTGATACACAGCCAACAGCCCTATTGGACAACTGTTAGAATTCATGTTATGGCAAGAACCAATCAGCTAAGTAAGAGAAATGAGTGGCCATCATTACTTTAACAAATGAAGGTCAGTCAGTCCGGAAAATTGCGAAAACTTTGAATGTGTCCCCAAGTGCTGTTGCAAAAAGCATCAAGCGCTACAACGAAACTGGCTCACATGAGGACTGCCCCAGGAAAGGAAGACCAAGAGTCACCTCTGCTGCTGAGGATAAGTTCATCCGAGTCACCAGCCTCAGAAATCGCAAGTTAACAGCAGCTCAGATTAGAGACCAGATGAATGCCACACAGAGTTCTAGCAGCAGAAACAGCTCTAGAACAACTGTTAAGAGGAGACGAATCAGGCCTTCATGGTCAAGTAGCTGCTAGGAAACCACTGCTAAGGAGAGGCAACAAGCAGAAGAGATTTGTTTGGGTCAAGAAACACAAGGAATGGACATTAGACCAGTGGAAATCTGTGCTTTGGTCTGATGAGTCCAAATTTGAGATCTTTGGTTCCATCCGCCGTATCTTTGTGCAACGCAGAAAAGGTGAACGGATGGATTCTACATGCCTGGTTCCCACCATGAAGCATGGAGGAGGAGGTGTGATGGTGTGGGGGTGCTTTGCTGGTGACACTGTTGGGGATTTATTCAAAATTGAAGGCATACTGAACCAGCATGGCTACCACAGCATCCGGCAGCGACATGCCATCCCATCCGGTTTGCGTTTAGTTGGACCATCATTTATTTTTCAACAGGACAATGACCCCAAACACAAGAAGGAGAGTGATGGAGTGCTGCGCCAGATGACCTGGCCTCCACAGACCTGAACCCAATCGAGATGGTTTGGGGTGAGCTGGACCGCAGAGTGAAGGCAAAAGGGCCAACAAGTGCTAAGCATCTCTGGGAACTCCTTCAAGACTGTTGGAAAACCATTTCAGGTGACTACCTCTTGAAGCTCATCAAGAGAACGCCAAGAGTGTGCAAAGCAGTAATCAGAGCAAAGGGTGGCTACTTTGAAGAAACTAGAATATAAGACATGTTTTCAGTTATTTCACACTTTTTTGTTAAGTACATAATTCCACATGTGTTCATTCATAGTTTTGATGCCTTCAGTGAGAATCTACAATGTAAATAGTCATGAAAATAAAGGAAACTCATTGAATGAGAAGGTGTTTCAAACTTTTGGCCTGTACTATATAAGTTGTGCATACCTACAACTGAAGCTGGCTGAAAATAATCATCAAGCAACTAAATTTCATTCTCCATAAATGTGTCACAAATAATTCATTGTCAACAAATTGGTGACATTCAGGAGCTTGCTGTTCCACTTTGCACTTAAGCATGCATATTGCTTTATATGCATACTTATTTACTTTTTCGCCAAGAAATAGGAACAGATTGGAGCTCACTGATTAAAGGCTAATAATAAAAGAAGCCCACAACAGACATTGGGACATGGAAAGATATTTGTTTTTCACAAGCTGCCATGGCTGTTGGGTAACTTGTGGGATATATTTTCTTCCACTTTGACTTTATACTACAAAATATTGCAGTCACAATCCCTGTGGGTATTTCTTCATACTTTAACATTTTGCATGTGTTGAAATAGGAGCAATTATCTTATATTTACTATACAGTCTTTCTTTAGTTTAACTCTCCACACCCATTAAAAAAGGCTGCCTTAATGTTTCCCCCTCATTTACAATTTACAGCCTTCCAAAAACAGAACAAATTTTACTGGTTTGCTGTTTTTCTCAATTAAATCTAAAGTTCCCCGCCTTTCAAATAGAGCACCAGACAAGCAGAAATGAATAATGTGGATTCAACAACACAATCAGATCAAGTAGATACTACTATTATAAATAATTACAAATATGTTGAAGAATTAATACTTTCATGGAGTGCTTATGGATTTGGTTGGTTTGGTTATCTGATTCTGACACATTTACTCAGCATTGAGCCCAGTCTGGCAGCTGACAGTTAGAAATGCTTATCCCAGAGCAGGAAAGAGGCCTGACAGTTAGCTGAGGGAGAGGCCCGCACCAGTTTGTTTACAGCGTGATAATCTGGAGCAGGCATCTTGATTGTGTGCTGGCAGAACATCGGCCGTCATGCCGTGACTGCCGGGCCGCACGGCAATTACACTGGCCTCTTATCTATATGTATAGCAGGCCTATGACAGATGGACATATGGAGTATGGTTACAAAAAATGCCACTAGCATAAAGTACATTTAAGTCTTCCCTCAGTAAGCTCAAGTCTGGGTAATAGCATGGGACTGGACTGGAACTAGGTTAGGGGTTGCTTTACGGTGATGCTAATCACTATTAAAAGGATGATTCTCTGAGCTTTTCATTTTTATAATGTTGTTGACAACTGCTCTTTGATAATGTTCCCGAATATACTTTGGTTTTTGAAAGGCCTGTAACATGGCAACATCTTTCCTTTAGAAATTACTGTATTAGTGCCCATTCCTTATTAAATGGGCGCAACAACACAAACCTAGCCTGGGAACCAGATGAATCTGAGATTTAAAGTTTTATTTACTCTGGCAGATGTGTCTGGTCCCCCTACAGTTTCCAGATTTTCCTCCTTAAACCTAACGTAAAGAAGAGCGCCATTGAGGTATTCAACCAAGATGGCTGCAGCTGATGTGGAACTTTCTGTTGAAGTATTATTTTCAAATTATGATGGCAAAAACGGCAAAACTTGTTTACAGACATGCTGATGCTAGACCATCACAGATCATCTCTGCACAATGTGTCATTCCTCTGATTGGTTGTAGGTCTGTTAAATTACGTCCAGAGGCATTTGCCCCTTGGAAATCAAAAACTAACTGAGAGATGGCAGACTAACATGCATTTGCGAGTTAGTCTGGCGATGTCAGGCTAACACATGGCTGGGGTTGGCAACTTGGGGGCAGCAGAAACCAGCTGCAAACACAACACTGACGCAGTGTCACCTTTTATGTTGATATGATGAACTTGTTAGCAAACAGTTGCTATTGGATACAGATACGGAGGAACATCAGTATTCATTTGAAGTCGTGTCTCTGGCCACATGAGGAATGTAACTCCAGTATTGACTTTCCATTTAGCTCTGTTTTGGTCTACCCACTACTGCAGGGATTATCTGGCTTTTAAACTGCTAAATGCTTCAGTATGTTCACCAGCTAGACACATAGTGTACAGCTAGTTTTTCGAGCTTTTTTGCTGGAAACAGCTGTCTGAAAGCAACTGAAGGGAGCTGTCTTAGTACACACTTGCTCAGCAGTCAAATGCTCTTGTTTCTGTTGGCATTAGAGGTAGACAGTTTCAAGCCCATATTGTGTAATGTTGGCAGTCAGAATTCCCTTTGCGCTATTGTTCACAACACACTCAGAGCCACTCACAGCCCACGGTGTAGTTCAGCTCCGTCCTGCTGGCTAGCATTGTTGGCTCAAACTGGCTGTCTCCCTCTTTAACTTTTTGCCTTTTTCTCATCCATGATTTGGTAGAACCAATTCCCTTAAACTGCAGTCCTTTCTTTAAACCAATCACAACCGTCCTGGGTGGCGCTAAGCCCCCGGAAGTGGACATAGCAAAAGGGGAGGGAGATGCACCGGATGTCAGGCTTTATCCCAGCAATGTACATCCGTTGAGCCAGTCTGTACTACAACAAATGCACGAGGATAAGCATAAATTCCATGTGACATTACTTTTCCGCTACAGCAACACACACAGATGAACATATTGTAACCACAGCTTGCAGGTATTTAGTAAATGAACAGTGCAAACTGTTTCCCAAAAGAAATATGAACACACATTATTCATATAAAAGGTTTAATTGCCTTAGAAACTTTGTTTCACCTCTAAATGACTCCCAGCAACCTTATTAAATGCCCCCCACAGAGAATTAGCAATCATTTCTACAATAACCCCAGCAGGCCAAGAGTTTCATTCATTAAATACCAAGAAGATGCATCCTGAACAGATGTTTTCTGAGTCATGTGCTTCCTCAGAACCAAGACTTTAATCAATGCCATCTGACAAAGGGAGAGTTGCTTGAGATTCTTGGCCAAGTATAATCTACCTTAAAACTCATTTTCCCACCAATAATACACTCAGGTTATAGGTTTGCTTTCCATTAAGGGCTCTTGAAGATGGATGTATTTATTTTTGTAAATTAAGGTTTGCCAGATGTGTACGCACAGGCAGCATGAAACAGGCTTCTTGTGTTCTATAATTACCACAAACGGTAGATGCTCAAAATATTTGTATAGGAATTTTCTAGAAAAGAAAGAGAGAGGTAGCTCCACCTCAGCTATTAGATCATAACAGCTTTGACCTCCCATAATGTGGAGAGATAAATGATACGTTCCTACGCCTGTGTTTAAAGTGGGATTGTCTTTCATCTCGTGCTGGGACTCTGCCAGGAAAGATTCTCACTGTGGGGTTTAATGCTCCGACCTATAAGCCCAAACATGTTTATTTATTTTTACAATTCAAAAGAACCTTTTTCTGTTCTGTATCTCCCACTCTTTCGTCCCCCCTCTCTCTCTGTCATTAACTTTATGGGAATTCCCATGGATGAGAGATTGTGTGGGATGTTTTTCTCGGAGAGGCAGGGGTTAAATGATCCTTTCTCTGTTATTTGACTGTGTTTTTCCTCTGAACTGTGCCCCTGTTTGGGATGACACATGAACATCTGGACGCCACTCTGGCAGTGAGTAATCTAAGTAATGTAGAATCATTTAACAGCATCCAAATATTTTTTTTTACTTTCTGATTGATAATTATGTAACATTAAACATTTTATAAGAGAGATTAAACCTCTAACAGTGCATCATATTTTATAAACTGATCACAAGTTATATGTAAAATCTTAATCTGTAAAGTAACCACTAACAGACCTTTCCTTTTCACAGAAGTTTCCCCTCTCTCTCTTTCAGTCTCCCTCTGCAAAAGTTCTTCTTCTGTATAATCTGGCTCATAAAGATATCCTCTTCTTTCCACAGTGACTGGTATTCCGTCATCACTGTCATCATTTTTATTTTCTTGAACTTGTTGTCTCTTCCATAAACTGCTGAAAGTCTGACCCCAACAGCTGATATGCAGCATAATACAGTGTGTGGCACAGTTTCATGAATGTAATGCCAAAAGAAAGGGCTGTCCCAGAGCCAGATAAAGCGGTGAACTGATATTGCTCTTTTTAGGAGGGCCTTTTTTTAGTGGCTAAAATACATTTTTGATGCTTCCCCCGATCAACAGAAGTACATTGCTTAGCTTCTGTGTCTGTTTCTCCAAACAGTGGGGAGTGCCGACCGCCATCTACTGAAGTATTACACTAACTATGGATAAGCACCTCATACAACCCACTCCAAAATATGAGAACTATCCCTTTAAGTTTTCCCCTGGGTATGAACTGTGCTATAAAACTTGCCTTGATTCTCGTTTTTGGTTTCCCCACCATTATCCAACTTTTCTCTCCCTTACTCTCTTTTCCTCCATGTGAGCCTGTGCTCCAAAAGGGTTACTGTGGCCCCAGAGCCCCATATGTGTAAGGGGATATCTCCTCAGTCAGCCTACAGCAGGGAGCTCACTGAGCAACTGCACACTGTAAGCAAAGCAGTTAGAGGGAAGAAAAGAATGGGAAGCAAACATATGAAAATATCATCAGAGGACTGGAAAGCAGCTTGAATTCAGCTCCTGCAATCCTCATGTAAATACTGTACACATTCTCAAAGAGTGCGCACACACACACACACACACACACACACACACACACACACACACACACACACACAAACACAAACACTTCTGGCATTGGTCTGGAGGTGAGATCAACTAGAAGATCAACCACAGAGCTTGGCTCTCCTTCACTCGCTGTTCTGATTCTGCAGAGGTGAAACATTATCAGCTTGTTGGTTTTGGAGGCTTTCTGATTGCCTCTGAATACCTTCTTTAAGCAAACCATTATGGAGGAAAATATTGCACCTTTTCAGGGAGTATTAGGGGTATTACAGCTTGGCTGCATGTGATGGCGATCAACCCACAATGCAAATATTGTTTTTCTCTATCTGGAGTTTTCAATCCCTGCTATGAAAGCAAAGGGTACTGCATGTATTTAAAATATGACAAACCTGATGAGATGCAGAGGAGCCAGACTTTTTGTTCAGTTCAATGGCAAAAAATGCTGTTTTGATTAAAAGCTCTATCTGGGTGGCACAAATCCCCTGTCAAACGCAAGCATTTTCAGCTAACTTTGTGCAAGTCCACACGCACGCATGCATGCATGCATGCACGCACACACACACACACACACACACACACACACACACACACACACACACACACACACACGCGCGACTGGAATGCAGTATTAGCACCCTGGCTGTACTCAAAGCTGAGTACCTTATAAAAAAGCACAATTGTCCCTTATTAAAGGGTGGAAATACTTCACATTTCTAACAGTAAAAGTGGAAGTGGAAGTGCATGTGTGTGTGTGTGTGTGTGTGTGTGTGTGTGTGTGTGTTTGCAGAAGTTGAGTATTATTTTCCAATGTCACCCGGTAATATGACAAAAAATTGGATCATTATTGTTGTTCTTTATTAATATTCTAATTTGATGCTGCTTTCTAATCCTACATGGTATATTCCTTGAATATTACATAATATAATTGTATTCTTTACTGTATTTATTTCGATACTGTATTATTTGATTTTTACAGTACTCATTTTACATTTTTACAGTAGTCTAATGTTTTTATAGTAATTGCCACTGTTCATCCATTATATCCACTGCTATAATTTTTATGAGTCATATCTCTGTATTTCTATATATCTGTCTCCCCCTCAACCAGTCGAATTGAATGTTGTACAATAATGGTGCCACAATCATTGTCCTCTTTGTGTCTCTCTAAATGGATGTACGCATGTAACAGACATAAAAGACACCTTACTCTTTATCTACACTCTTACATCATTGGGGCGAGGTATAAATTGGTTTTGTTATTTCACAACTTTAGAAGGATGTCAAGATTAAAGGTGTTCAGATCAGGACACGTCTGCAGCTGTGTTGTTAGAATGAAAAAACAAACACATAAGAGAGTCGACAGGAGACTGACCAGACAAGACTGCGGTGTCTGTTTCACAGGTTTTGCCTTTAGGAATGCAAACAGCTTCTCTGCATTTCAGCTGGGACATTCAAGAAATATTTCAGAACTATGGCACAACTGGGACAAAGACAGTACTAAGGAAATTAAGTAAAAAAGTGAAAGGAATATGAAGACATTTAAATTCTATTCTATTCTGACTAAATGATAGATGTCGTAATCAATAATAATCCTTAGGGTTCCGAGGACTATATTACATTTTCTGCTCTGGCCCACTGACACTGTCATGGTTAACCATAGACTGCTCATTGAGTTTGTAAATTACCGCTGGACAATGCAATTGCTAGTTAATCATAAACACCCTCTGTACACTGTAGCTTGTGTCTGTCTTTGCTATCTCATGTGTTAGTATATGCAAACAGCCTCGCAGAGCTACTGCACTTTGGACTCCTGTGTGGGAGGATACAGTACGGAAATTCAGGGGGAAGAAGGTCTAATAGGGAAGCTGATGACTTTGAATGAATCTCCAAAGATTGTTGTTGTTCCTGAAGGGTGAAGCTACATTTACATGTTGGCTGACAGCGATTGATGATGACGTCACCTATTCGCCCAAACTTTAGTCTGCAGCTATTTAAATCTAACTAAGATGTAGACTGAGAGCGAGAGAGGGTGTTTGCCTGACATCCACTCCCCTAGTCTATCACAGTCCAGGGCCCCGTTTGCTTTGCTAGGCCCAGCTAACAATGTTTGCTCTGCTTTATAGCATCTCTGTTTGCTTTCCCCTTCAGTTGGAGGGACCACCTCTTGGTCTCAGCAGCACTCAAGTCCTGCCACATTTGGGGTCACCAGCTTGGGGCCCACCCAGAATGCAATGCGTCAGCCAACAGAGATAACACAACTGTTTAGGTGGTTCAGCGCAGGATTGTCATCCTACCTTTTTGCAAACACACACACGCGCACACACACACACACACACACACACACACACACACACACAGTGGTAATCTACCATTTGATGTGGCTCTGAGATCTTCCTTCAGATAGGCAGCTTTTCTCTGTTTGGCAGCTCTTACCTCAGGTCTGTCAAGCTTTCCCTTGAGGACATCATAAAATTCAATAATATGTCAGGAGAATAAAGGAGTGACTGTACTTTTTCCTTCACATGGGACCTGTGAATCAAACATATGTTGTCATCAAAGGTGGTAATTAACTGATAGATTTATTTCAGAAGGTATCGCAACTGAATTCCTAAGTAAAAAAGGGTGTCAGAGAGATACAAAACAACCGAGAATTTAAAAAAAAAGTGAGCTCACAAAAGAAAATTATACCTTATCTTTATTTTAATACAACTTTTGTTCTTAAAACTGGTTATTATCCTGTTAAAGTTACAGGTTAATATATTCTGCATCTACGTTTTTCTCATGAGCCTGTAGGCAGTTAACTGTAGTACTGATTTTCACAGTAATAGTCTCAATTTTACACATCTGTGATGCAAATAAGCCACAATATATGCCACAAGGATGTAATAAAATAATGTACTCAATTAATTCCTTCAAGAGAAAACCTAATGAAACAAATTATGAAATAATTGTTTGCATGTATCATATTTATCTTGATATCAAAAGGGTTGTAAACCTAAGACTCAGAGAGACATAAACTGAATAAAAATCTTTAACAATAACGTGTTTTTTAAGGCTAGTTATTTCTTTATTGTTGCTTTTTGATCACCACCAGCCGCAGGTTATTGTTTGCCCAGTCTTTTATTTATCCCTACACGACAAGAGCCCCATCCACAAAGCTATGATTTACAAATCCTAACAACACCTTTGTTATAATTGTTGGGGGTATTATTAGTTCAGCCTGCTTGCTGGAGTGCAGGAGGATCACATGAGGCCTTTAGGGGGATGGGCAGAGTTTAAAGAGGGTGGTATGGCTTTAAGAGTTTACTACCATCACTGCACTCAGTCACTCACTCACTCACTCACACACTCACTCACACAACAGAAAGTTTGGAGGCCAGGCGAGCACCGGGATACCGACGGATAGGAAGTGACGAGACTTCGTGAATTGCAGAAGGGGGAGAAGAAAAAAAAGGAGACGGGAATATCAACACAAAGCAGAATGAGAAGCAACGTGCGATCATCGGACTACTGGCTGTAGCGCTGGGGGAAACTGAAATGCGCATGACCTTATCAACAACGCCGGAGCGAGAGACTTTCAATGGAAGTGAGCTCGGCTCCCAGAAGTGAAAAGCAGAGATTTTAGTAAAGGGGGGATTGTCGTCTGATTTCCATGACCGCGCTTGTGATTTTGGAAAGTGCTGGCACACGGGTGCATATGGAAAGTGAGACCTATAAACTGTAACCCAACTTTCAATATGAAGGAAAAGACTTTACGAAAAAATCCAAGAAACTAGTTAGGGGATATGAACGCAGATCTTTGTAATTCGCCTCTATTTTTTCCTCTGTCGGGTTCAGTTTTGCGTCTTTGGGGATGTTTGCGAGTTGCGCCTCTGCGGCTTCAGTTGGGATACTGACCCGTCTCTGCGCCCTGGTGCTGGTCGTCGCTGTGGGACTCGGTTCAGAGCTGCGGGTCCGGGTCCGGCTCGTTGACGGACTTGTGACCGAGGAGGTTTTGGAGGCGGACAGTGAGAGAGACTCGATATCACTGGAGTTCAAGCAGGGAGATGGAACACTCATCACTTTTGTGGCGGACTTCAAACAGGTGAGGGGTTCATCCTGTCACACTAAACGCTGTTGTCCTTTTAGGGGACGTTGCCTTCACTCATTCGGACACCCAGGTGATTTAAAATGTGTAAGATGCTTTTAGAAAGTCTCAAAATGACTGTACCATTGTAAATTTGGCCTGCATCAGAACTTGTTACAACTGAGCCCAATTATTGGTTCCCTAAATGAAGTCTGGGCTAGGGCTGCACGATATGAGTAAAATACCTAATTGCGATCATTTTTGACTTATATTGCGATTGCGATATGATTCACGATATTGGAGGGAATGATCGTTTTTGTAACATTATTCTAATTTTCATTAAATTATTATCATTGAAAAAAAAATATATTTTTTTTTTGCGAGGATCTGTAACAAACAAAGATTTGTTTCTTTAGTCTGTAGGATATGATTTGTAGGCCTGGACATCTCTGCAGCACCACAGTACTTAATTCAGAATGGTTCAACACATATTTTGCCCCCCTGCGATTTGGATATTGCACTAGTCCATATTGCGATTTTGATACAATTGCGATTAATTGTGCAGCCCTAGTCTGGGCCCATCAGTGCTCCTTGAGAGTGGGTGTTAAATAATGTAGCCTATCAAATGTTTTAATAGCGAATTTATACTGTAGTCCGACATAATTGTAATGTTAAAAAACATTCTTGGTCATCCATAAAACTAGTCCAAGAAGACGCTGTTCCTTTTTTGAGACTTTGGGACCTCCTGGAGATCTCTCAGGGACTGTTAGTGGTACCCAGCCTTCACTTTGGGAACCACTGATTTTAATTTAAATCATTTAACAATTTGACCTAATGGAGGCTTCAAATCTGAAGGGTGTGTGTATGTTTCACATGACCAGAAACCCCTCCTCTTACAAATCCAAGTCCAGTCCGATGTGAGTGATGTGTGTGTGATAGGTAGGAGTAAATTACCCAGTCCTTGATGCCTTTTATCTTCTTTTTCTTTTTTGATTATCTCACGAGATCAGCCCCAAAACTATATCCCATCACGGCTGAACTCAAGTTACCACAATAACTAGTGGTCAACCTAAATGGTTGCCTCTTGGTAAGAATGCAGGGTCACTAATCTGAGGCTTAAAGGAAAACATCCCAAAAGCCTAAACCTCCTGCAGCAGACACTGAAACTCCCACATAAACTTAAGTACAACTTAGTCGTAGTAGTTTCACTCATCCTATTCCATCTCCCTCTCGAGTTGCACAGAGGTCAAGGCAGCTGCTGCTCCTTAGATGTGAATGTCCACACACCCCAATGGCCTGAAAACCCCTGATGCTGATGGGCCCGGCCCAGAGCTGATCATCAGCGGCCATATTTAGCATTCTTCTAAAAGTAGACAAGCCGATCAAGTGTCCCTCCCTAACCAGCACTACATTCATGATTTTTGGAAAGATGACACCGTTTCACTTTTGACAATGACTACTCTGAGACACATAAATGTCAGTCCTGGAAGGAAAACTACAACTGCTCTGCGCAAGGGGATGGACTCACAGAGGCGCACGGAGCAAAGGCATGTGTGTGTGATGGTTGCTGTCACACAGAAGCTGACAGGCTGGCGAGATGTGAAGGGGGAGATTTACCAGGATTAAGTGGGCATGTCTGACCTTTTTGATCTGCACGTCTGGTTCGCTAACCAAAACAGCTAATTTAGAGTTGAAAGAGAAGAGTCCGTCGCCCCCAATCACTGGTGACACACCAATATAAAGAGACATACACTGATCTGTGAGCAGGGAGTCTTTGCTCGGTCGTGCAGGCGCCCCCGTGTTGCAGCGGCCCTTCATGCATATACACACGTCCGTGCACACGCACATACATATGCACATGTGGTTTTGTGTATTTGAATAAAGCCAACAGAACCTCTTAGATCACTTTACTTTTCCGCTGCCTGATTTATCTGTTCCAGTTGTAGGTCTGCCTCCTTGCCCCTCTCTCTCTTTCTGTCTCTTTCTCCCCCCTGTCCCCCTCGCTGTCTCTTGCTCACTTCTTCCTGCTCTCTCCTCAATTTCTCCTGCATGTGGTTTTCATTCAGCTCTTGTGCAGTATCTCCAAGATTTATGGAAAGTTGGAAGAGCTGTCCCATCCAGCTGCCATGAATATAAAGTCCAGATGGACATGTGTGGGAAGAAGAGTGTTTTAACATGGATGTTAAACACTGGAGATTTATAATGCACTATACAGCCAAAGGTAGATACAGTAGGTACTGTGCATGTTAGTGTTATTCCTGTGGACAAGCATTTATGCTATCAAATTATAAATGTTTGATTCAACAAAGATTGAGGTCTAAGTTATGATCTTTGTTATCACTAGCATCATAAAAACAACCTCTATAAATAATCAGACAGCAGCCGCCTTGCTCATTTCTGCTTTGTGAATACGTGGCAAAGATGTGATGGTAAATGCTATAGTCATTAGACACTGGGAGAGTGGTCTGCTGGATGTGAGAAGTTAAGTCAACCTTATCCAAGCAATAAATCACTGTGAGAATCAGCTGTACTGTGATTTCAGGAGGGTTACATTTGCTCTGAAGGCATGTAGACATATGGAAAACACAATGTGGTTTAGCTCGCTCATAACCCCTCTGTGTCATGTTGAGTAAAAAAACATCATGTAGATAACCTCTTCTATTCAATTCAAACAACTGGAAAACTGATAGCACTTTTGCGAAAGGAAGGTATCGTGGGAGGGAGTTGATCATTCACTGTGTAGTCTGTAATTGCATGTGTTGCTTAACTTTCTCTAATCTTTAGGGAGAGTTGTTCATAATCTCAAAACAAAATTTCACTCCCGTCTGGTCTCACAGTGAAGTATTTACAGCCAAATCTTCTCTAAATATTGTAAAATTGCAGCAATCTGTTTGCACTTCAGTAAATCCTGATGGCATGCTCAATGTCACTGTACAATTCTTTCAATACGAGACAAATCAGATGTGCTGTTGTAGCCTTGAATAGACCATTCCTCTTTAAGATTTTTTTTTTTTTCCTTCAGCAACCACTGCAACAATTTATGGCCTAACACAGTCTAAGACCTTGAGCTGAACGTAAACCATGTCTTGGTGTTTAATCTAAGGGAAATGTCTCCCATATTTGAGAGGCTGTTTTGGGTCTTTCCAGATGTAGAAACTTTGTCAGAGACGCTAATCAGTTTGTACTCTGTGTGTCTTGCTTTCATGTCTAACTAGTGGGTTTGATCAATGCAGGAATGTGAATGACTTCACAGGCCATGCACAGGCTGACCTCGGCTGACACTTGAAGAAGGTTTAATTTCTGGGATGCAATGGTGTACATCCTTGTGCATTTATTGTAACATGCACCGTGGCCCTATAATAAAATGTCTGCGAGGACAGCTTTTCACATTTTTCTTTTTTTAATCAGTGTTGATTTATTTAATGAAAAATATACCAATAATGCAGAATAATTTTAAATGGCTGTTTTAAATTTGCAAAGCTTTCCACCTTTCAAAAATCTCATTGTGCAAATATTTTTTGTAAGCACCGATTGTCCCTACAATTTTGCCGCAATATTGATATTGAGGTATTTGGTCAACAATATCGTGATATTAGAATTTTTTTTTTTTTTCATATCGCCCAGCTCTATTAGCTTTATAACTGAAGTTACAACTAAAGTTGTCAAAAAGCTTAATACATGCAATCCATAATACAACATCAAACCATTTTCAAAGTAATTCACTTTAGAGAGTATTTTTTTCTGTGCTGGAAAATGTATCGACATTAGTGTAGACATGGCATGAGAGTGACCTCTTGCTGGCCCGGGAGCAACAGATGTTGGAGGCCACTTGACACTCACTATCTCACACTATCATGTTAAATGGGTCTGGATTTTGTAAACAATGGCACCGTGGTGAGATGAGGATGAGCTTGCCGTTTTATAGATTCTCATTTCATTTCAGCCTTATAAACAGGATTGTGTTTCAGCTAGGGGCTGATTTACCCTCAGGTCAGTTCACTCTAGTGTATATTCTGATTGTCTTCAAAGCACAGACGCTTTATGGATACGCCCAATGCCAACAGTAAGCTTGCTGTAAGAGTGAACAGGAGATTCTTCACACACCCTCATGTGCTATGTCAAACACTGGATGAGAGTTGGGGGCGGGGAGGCAGGTTGGTTGGCCTTTCTATGTGCCCTTCCTTTGGGATATACAGTAGAGTCAGAAGATCCATTTTGGCAGAAGCCCATTCTCTCACAGCCTTCACATATTGCCTCACCCATTAGAATTGTTCAAATGGATTTAAGCTGTGGCCTTTATTAGCTATTAGGCAAACTCTCTCCTGTGTGGGAGGAGTGCTGGCAATCCATTTTGTTTGTTTGTGGGAACTGCCAGTGTTTTTTTTTCTTTTCCTGATGGCATGTACTGTACATCAGTTGCAAGTCAGTTCAGTCACCACATTTTATGCCTTGCTTAACTTCTCTTTTGGCTGCCACACCTCGCCTCTCCCTCAACCCTGGAACGCCATCCCACTTTGTCACTTGCACAAACTTGTTGTGTTTTTTACAGGTAAGTGTCACCTGCTCCGGGAAATGTTGTTGCTTCATTCACCGTTGAGGACACATTATAGGGGCATGAGTTTTCCTCTCTATTGTTGTGAAAGGTTGTGAAAGGTCACTGTGAGTCATCTGCGAGTCACCAATGCTCAGTGAAATCATCCATGTGAGAAATTGTCCCATGACAGAGTGAAAATTAAACACACCTCAAAAAAGACTTCAGTTTCTTTTCCTCAAGCCTAATGGATTCAAGCTTTGTTTACGTTGCACAGTACCTTAGAAGACCTCTACTCCTACTCGGTTTCTGTTTTCATGCTATGGCTTTTTCAGTGTGGGAGAGCGAAACTGATAACCGATAAGTTACTGCATTGTAAAACAAGATGTGTGATTCAGTGGTACTGTAACGCTCTTACTTGTCTAGAACGTGATCTCTGTTTGGCATTACTTTCTTGGCATGTTACTTGTAATTTGAGTATGAGTGTTTCCTTTGCAGGAAAAAGATTACATGTTACACCTGAAATTATTTCAGATGTTTTTATTTTATTTTTTATAGTATGCGGTTTCTTTTTCTTTCATTGCAATGTGTGCAGGCAGCGGACCCTTTCAAAGATGAACCCATACACTTAATCTTTCTCCGAGCAATCCTTTGTTCTCTGCTGACTCTGAATCCCAGGGAAATGGCTTCTTCTGTGCCTTGTTATGGCCCTTCAATGCCCCACATGGGCCCCCTTTGGCCTTTTGTGGCCCCTCAGCCCCTGTTGATGTCTTTATCTTTGATCCTCCTACTGCCAGCAGGCCAGATGTTTGTCTGTAATGATAAAAAAAAGAAGAAAAAACTTCCCCATTCCCACAGTCATGCAGGGAGAGAGGACATAGCAGAGAGAGACAGCTATCATTCACCTTTAACATGATTTCCCATGATCGGGGACAGTGGACTGCGTGTTTCTGTGGCAACAGCCTTTTGATGGACAAGAAGACAGTAGCTGTGGCTTGCATTGTGTATAGTTGTGATCATTTTGAACAACCTCACAGGTTTTAAGATTGCAGTTGGCAACAAAAAAAGCTAACAAAGGGTTTACTCTGCCAAGGCTTCTGTTCTGTTTTTCACACAGTGTCCTGAAATGTCCTTTTGTCAAATTCATGGCTGTGTCCTTTTGGCTAGCTCAGTCTGGTAACTTTCACAGTAATTTCACAGTTCAGTACAGTCAGTTCTGGTGCTAAAGTTATAAGGGTCTACACATCATCCTTTTTCTTGTCAAATAAACTGCTTTTGTGTCACTTCTCCAGTCACAAAACAGTTTGGATTGTCAAAGTTCTGAAAAAGAGCAAGGAAAGTCTTTTAAATGAAACTTTAGATGTAAGAATAGAATTTAGCTTTTTTTAAATTCAGGTTGTTTACTGAAATTTGTATATGAGACTTTGAAAAAGATATTAGTATCTGTCTTTAAAAAAATATTACTAATGAGATTCTGATTGAATAGCTGTTTGTGTGTCCCCTGCAACCGGATATGAAAGCTGTGGGACAACGGTTAGAGGCTGAATGGGGCTGTAGCTATCTCTATTGTTTATGCCTTACGTATCTATCTGCCTCATTTCCTTCCCTGTTAGCACTCACTGTTTGTGTCCCTCTCATTTCCTGAATGCAAAGTCTCCATAAACAGTTTGGGTGTCTGGATAATTGTATCCAGATTCTGTGTGAATGAATAGTTCCCTCATTGTGGTTGGCACATACTTTGAACAGGTTTGAAGACTTTTAAGGATCCGAGGCTGTTGGTAGAGTTTTTGTGGCTGTATTTCTGAGTTAATGTATTAACACTCCAAGTAAGTTACCTTCCATTGCTGTCAGGAGAAAAGGCGAGGGGAACACCTTTCTTTCTGCGGCCTCCAGTGTTTTTCTTGTCCATTCACTACCACTGTTTACTAATTGGTTCACTCTTTGGACAGCCAGGTGTGACCAGCCCCAAATGTGACTCCACATTCCTGCCTTTGGAGCCTGTGTAATTAGCTTCAACTCAAGCATTTCGTAGCGCAGCAGCTTTTCTCCCACTTCTTTTGTCTGGGAGAGTCTGTCTCACCCTGTCTCCCTCTGTCTCCCAACCTGATCTTTAATCCCTGCCTACACCTGTGCTTTTTGACTGGGCTCCCCTCGTGCACCAAGGCAAATATCCTCCCCATCACCAAACATAGTAAATCTGTATGTTGTTTTTAAAGGGGAGTCTGAGCCATTTAGGCAGGTTAGGGGTCCTAAAAGTAAACCCATTTCATAACTTATGTCTCTACAAATATAGGCCAAAGGGATAAACTGGAAGCCTGATTGATGCTGAAACGGTGAGCTTTTATATTAGCATTGTAGATTTGTGTTACTATGCAAGCTCATTATCTGTTGACTAGGAAAAAGCCGTAGAGAAGAAATTCTAGTTTTTTTTTGTTTTGTTTTTTATATTTCAAAAACTTTTTGGATTCCGCTCCAACAGCTTGCTTGAAAAAAGACCACCTCAAATAACCCACAGTGATCCCAAATGACTCATCAGAGCGTGGCTGACCAACAGTCCTATCCAGCCAGCCATCAGCCTAATCAACAGACAGGGTCTTAGAGGGGATTGGAAAACAGGAAGGACGTCCTGCACAGGGGATAGCTACTGGCACACTGTTTGTGTCTGTGTGTGCATGCGTTTGTATGTGTTTAAAAGTCCATCCATGCATGCAAGTGTAAGTTGGCACAGTTGGTATTGCCCCCAAAGTGAGATGTACATGTCTTGCAGTAGTCCTTTCACTAGGAGATTTAAACTGCTCCTAGCTACAAAACCTTCATAGAAAATAACCTTATTATTCTCGCAGTAAAGGGCCTCACAAAGCTCTCATTTTCACAGCCAGTAAACCAGGTATGTCCTCTGTGAAGAGAACATATTTGGCTAGCTGGGTTACAACTACAGTGATGGAGAATGTTCACTGTAAATGGCACCCTTTGAGTGTCTGAATAGGCTTTTGTGCACCTCTTAAATAACCTGGCCCACCAAAGGTAACCACCAATGAAACAGCCCTCCACCTCTCTCCTGTTTAACAGGTCTTAGTATGACCCACTAGTCAGGTTGTATGAATACAGCCTTGTGTTTGGCTGTTGGCCAGTGGTAGTTTGTCTGCAAATGGACTAAGCCCCGGGTGTCAAGGAGCAATGCTTAGGAATCTGTACTTGTGTGGATTATTTATAGCCATGCTGACATTTACACTGCTCTGGTAGGGTAAAACTCAAGGCTCCGCTGTCCTTTTGATTATGGTATTATCCGCCTTTTTCTAGACGGGGAAATGTCACTCTTTTAATTCTTAATGTCCGTACCTGGTGATTTCCTCTAAATGTTGGTCTGCAAACCTTTAATTTTATGTAGGTCTGTGGAAATGCACTTTTTAGCGGGTGACTCATTTTCCTGATATAGGCTTCACTTCTTTAAGGAGTAGTTGTGAATTTCAAGTGGCCTTACTCCTTTTCAAGCTGGAGCAGGCCCACTTGACTATGATGTCCTAAAATTAAATTTGTGTGTCTGTGAAACGGGCTGCAATGTTACCCTATGGGACATTTACGAAACTGGCATTGTACGTTCACTAAAAGTGCTTGTTTTTGCCACTGAAAGGCTCCGACTCAGATTTTAAGTATCTGACAACTTTATGGAAAGGACCCTACAGAGAACTGAGACATTTTTCTTTACCTTTCACTTTATCCAGTCTGTTGTTGTTGTTGTTGTGTCCCTCACGGAGAAGTCTCATTCTGAAATCGATCGAGAGGTGACTTGTTGCCATAAAAAGGTGCCGGGAGAGTTTGTTCTGTTGGAATACAGAAAACTAGCTTAGTGTTATCTAAATATTTTTGATGTCATGGCTGAATATTGGGAAGATTTCGACAACGTGAATGAATCAAGTCACCACCGCAAGGTTTCAGGACGAGCCTTCCCTGTGAGTGAGACTTGGTTAAAGACCCGATCAAGCAAAAGGTAAAACAAAAACGTGTTATTTCTCTGTAGGGTCCTTTCCGTAATGTAGACGGGCACTCCTAACAATCTGAGCCTGTTGGTAGCAAAAACAAGCAAATTTAGAGTACATTGACAGTGCGTAATTGCCCCATAAGATTACATTTCGTGGCTGCAGGCTGCAGTGTTCTCGCTCAATATTGGAACAATTAAAAAAAATTGTAGTCCCCATTATTTACTTGGATACTAAAATATGGTCCAGGTTGAAAAATGTGACCTGTTTCCTACAAGAACCGGGATCGAAAGGAATAATTGCAATTGGAATCAGAATCGTTGAAATCCAAACGATGCCCAACCCTAACCATATGTTACCCCCTATTGATATCACAGGAGCTTGACCCCTAGCTCTTTCATATTTGTGTGATCTTCTGTCAAAGTCATACCATACTATAGTATACTATAGAATAATTCCCTGACTAAAAAACATCTTCAACAACTCCACAGATTTTAAGAGGTACAGTACCTGTTGTTCAATACTCACTCTCTCCTGATGTTGGGATACAACATGTGTAATTACCACTGCACATTTCACTCTTTGCTGAGATTTCTTTTATAAAATTTTTGACCCTGTGTCCGCACAAACAAGCCAGTGTGTGCATGTGCCAGTGCTAGTTTCAGGCAGACAGAAGTGAGGCTAGTCTTGTCCAAACAAACAGTTGAATCCAGCCGCTTCTGTCTGGATGGAGATGTGGAGATGATGTCATCACTCCTTTTGCTTTTAGAAGCATTACAAGCCATGCTGATTATTATCTCAGCGGCACCTAGACCACTAAGATATCAACACTGGTTTGTTATTGCCATTTAATGGCCACAATTACATTTAATTTCTATAGTAGGAGTGTTAGATGAGAGAGGTAGATGGTAAATTCGAAACCACAAATTGTTTTGTTTTAAAATTCAGATTTTTGTAAAGATTAAACACGTGAGATATAATGTCTCAATTAGAGCACTTTAGAGGTGATGGTAGGTGGATTTTGTTAACTTCAGACAGAGCAAGGCTTGCAGTTTCCCCCTGTTTCCAGTCATCAAGCTAAGCTAAGCTAATCAACGTAGTTGTGTAGTTTCACATTTAGCATACAGACAGAGTGGTATTGTTTTTCTCATCTAGCTCTCTGCAAGAAAGCAAATAAGTGCATTTCCAAAAATGTCAAATCATTATTTTAATAGCCAAGACACACCAACCAGACGGCCGACCGTCGACAGAAAAGCCAGTCGGAATGATCAGTCGGGTCCCCGAGGTCCAAAAAACTGCCTGCGAAAACACTGAGGTGACGCCGACTTGAGAAACGTAATACGTCTCCATAGCAGCAGGCGGCGCTACTCTGTATTGTTGCCCAAGAAATGAAAACCGGCAGCTGATTGGACGAACGCGTCACATGGGTTTGTTTTCTCCGGAAATTCAATGTCAGACTGTCATGGCGGCTTGTTCAGAATACGATCTCCTATTGTACTAAAATAGTTCACTGAAACAGGTTTCTGAAAACATTTTAAGCGAGAAATAGGCCATGCAGTTGCTGAATCTGTCTTCATTTCAGCTCAACAAAGGTCAGTTTAAAAGATTTTCGTCAGATTTTGAGAGACTCTAGTCAGGCTCATTCCGCTTGCCATTTCCAGGTGGCAAAATTACGAATCCCACTATGGCCACGCCAAGACCCGCCCTACGAAGCAGCTCGATTGGTTAGGGTTAGGCATTTCACCTCGAGTGGTTAAGGTTAGGGTTAGGGGATTGGTCAGGGGATAGGACCTGTACGTGTAAGCATGGACGCCTGGCCAATTGTAGTGTGTGAATGCTATTGAAGGGCGGTTCTTGGCGTGGCCATAGTGGGATTCGTAATATCTCTTCCGGGTGAGTCCCGACTGCCCTGTCTCCGACTGAACATGTCATGTTGGCCGACCGCTCCCCAGACTGACGACGGCGCGGAACACACCGAACAGACTCGAGTCACCAACCTCGCCAGACTGTCCAACGGCCGGTTATCGGCCCTGTGTGTCCCGGCCTTAAAGCTATTCTATTACAGATGATGTCAACTTGACACATAGTTACATCAGAAAACACTGTTGCCACAGTAAGCACTGTTGCTCTCCCCTCATCCTTTTTGGCCTAAATCCAAATGCCGGACATTAGACGTAGACAATCATTAATCTGGACACATAATGACAAGAGGAGGAGATCTCAGCGTCTACGCTGTGCCATTAAGTAAGATCCAAAGAAGCAGAGTTGGTGGAGCTACCCTGCTTTTCTGTAATTACCCAGGGAGCCCTAAGGCAAATCTATGTGGCTGAAACGGAATGCTTTTCCCCCGTCTTTCTCTCCTTTTCTCTGCCGACACACACACACACACACACACACACACACACACACACACACACACACACACACACACACACACACACACGTACACACACAATGCCCCAGCGTAGCGCCATGTGTCTGCAATATGGGAGGTCTTGAAGTCGTGGCCTCTGCGTCTCCCTACACTTGAGGGGAAATGGCACTCTAGGCCATCTCTCTGTCGGCATTGTACTCCCTCTTCCTTACATCTCACTCTGTTCACTGTGATATATTCATGCCTCCTGTAGTCTTGACATTCTCTCTAATCATTCAGACTTTGTACTTTTAAAAAAAAAAAAAAGTGTGTGTGCTAGTGTTCTACAGTCTGCTTTAATACACTGAGCAGCCCACAGAGATACATGAGGGAAAATCTGAGGTTAATATCCCATAAAGTCTGTGAATCAATATTTCCCAGTTATTTGCTTTCCAATGGTCAAGTCGTATCGCATGATTGTCTTGTGTAATACCCATGCTTGTATTGTACGCCTGCCAGAAACTCTTTTCACAGACAAAAGTGGTTGTTAGAACGAGGAACCAGTGATCATACAAAGTAGTCTATCAAGAACTAAAGAGCGTAAACACTTCTAAGGCAGGTTGTATTGCTTTCTTGCCAGTGTGTACACTTCTGCATACAGAAAGTGGGACAAAAGAGTTTAAGGAGAACTCAATGGGGTTATCTCCGGGCTGTTTATCTATCCCAGAGTCCTTCCTGCTCAGGGAGTGAAAGCCTTCAAACTGCAGCCTGTTTGCTTCAGACGGGTGTGTGAAAAGCGGAGGAGGGGTGTTTAGTACTGTGTCTGTCTTGAAGCTGAAGCTGGTGGGGGGGGGGGTGTCTGATGAATAGGGAGATAGGTTTGCTGCTCTGTTCTCCCCACTGTTGAAGCTTCCCATCATGCTTTGCATGCCCTCTTACAGAACTCTTAATGGCCTTGGGTTTGGCGCCAGATCGCTCACACACTTGCCAACAGCAACAAGTTTGTGAATTCTCCACTATCACTATTTTCCTACTTTTATAGTTCCACCTAAAACAGCGTGGTAAAATGTTTGACTTTTACGGCATGTGAGAAACTCTGATAAGTTTGTCCAGAAACGGGCCCAGAGCCTTAATTTGACAGTACAAAAAACAGAGCACGACTGGAGCAACGTTGCACAGGCCTACAGACAATAAAAAGTATCAACAAACTGTCACATGAGGCTCTAAGGGCGTTGTGAACATAAACCCCTCCTTTACTTTTACCAGACAGTTGTTTGAACGTCTTTGAACTCCACATATTGAATTGCTTTTGAGTGTCTGGAAAAGTGCTACACTAAGTAGCGCAATGGAAAGAATATTTGTTGTAATCCGTATGAGCATGCACATATAAACAGTAAGTTATTATAACCTTGCTTCATGCACAATTTCAATGTCTTCTGGGAATCGTCTGTTTATCCGTTCAGCCAGTCATCTCTCATCCCTTATGTCTTGCAGGATGTGAAGATATTCCGAGCGCTGATCCTGGGCGAGCTGGAAAGAGGACAGAACCAGTACCAGGCTCTGTGCTTCATCTCTCGTCTCAGCCGCAATGAGATCATCCCAAGCGAGTCCATGGCCCGTCTCAGACAGGTATGACGTCAAGGCGTAAAGCAGAATTTATGTGTTGTATTATCAACATTTTCAGCTCTTGAAGAAAAAAAATCAACATTTTACAGTATATTGTTCAGAGCATCTGAGGGTGTGAACACTGATCCTTTGTGTTGTCTATTCAGAAAAATCCTCAGGCTATTCGCTTGGCAGAGGAGCGGAGAGGACTGGAGCAGCTGACGATGAGCGCTGCGGTCAATCTAAGTCAGGCCTCTCAACTCAGCTCCCATGTCCACAACATGTGCAGCGAGGCCCGTGAGGCCATTTACACCAGGGAGTCTGATGTCAAACACTGGCTGGACAAAGGTCAGAGGTCCTCTTATGTTTGTTCATCATTGAAATTGGCATAAGCTCGGTGTTGGCAAAATGTCTGTCTGTTGTCCTGTCTCTTTCTCGTCTCGCCCATCCCTCCAGATCTCTAACCACTATATCTCTGTACTGACTATCTTTATCTGGTAGACACTCTATCTTTCCTGTTTTTTATCACCCAAACACCTCTTTCTACTTCATTTAAGTAATATCTGGCTTTTTGTTGATAAGGCTCTATTACTGTTCATGCTGTATATATTTACTTCCTCTTTGTCTCTTTACATTCATGATAAATGTTGAAAAATAATCTTTCAAACATCTCTGAATACAGAGATATAACGTGTGGCATAAGGGGAGGTGTGTGTGTGTGTGTGTGTGTGTGTGTGTGTGTGTGTGTGTGTGTGTGTGTGTGTGTGTGTGTGTGTGTGTGTGTGTGTGTGTGTGTGTGTGTGTGTGTGTGTGTGTGTGTGTCAACAGATGATAAGATATATCAGATCAAATCTTATGTGAAATCAGTTTGATTAAAATGACAAAATTATTGGTTTTGACGAGACTAAATTAACTGAAATGTAAGTACACAGTAAGTCAGTAGTATACAGTTGGGTGGCTTTGGGGGCCTTCTTTAAGTAATTTTTGGGTACAAAGATTCTGGAGAAAGCTAAAAGCAGCAATACCACAGGTCAAGCAACCGGCCTGTTCCAAACAGGCACATTTTGAACGGGCACTGTACTAGTAGTAATAAAGTCCAAATTATCCAGGCTGCGGAGAATCCATATGACAGCACTATTATCCACTGACAGCACTGTTACAGAGGAAACAATGTTGATGGTCATGGTTCACCAAGCACTACGCACAGTTATCAGCGGAGGGAATCACAGTAGCATCTCCTTTGCATAACAAAGCGCCCCTTTTATGGCACCATCTCCCCTCCTTTTAGCAACTTTGTTAACCCTATTCAGTTCAATACAGTATTTTATTGAGTGAAATCAGAAAGAGAATGATGCACACAATGCTATGATAGCTGCTTTTGTTTTTAATACTGCAAGCTCTGACAATAATGCCCCTCTGCTGTCTGTGCTATAGGAGTGGATGGCTCCATATTCGATGTCCTGCCCCAAACAACAGAGGTGGCCGGCTTTCAGGCTTGTCACTCTACTAAAGACTTGTGGCAGCCCTGTCTCTGCACATACAGCCTGCGCCTGGAGTGGTACCCATGTCTGCTGAAATACTGCCGCAGCCGGGACACCACGGGCAAAGGCTCCACCTACAAATGTGGCATAAAGAGCTGCAGCAAGGGCTACCATTTCACTTACTATGTTCCCCAAAAACAGCTGTGTCTATGGGACGAGGAGACCTAGCATTTTGTTCGGGATGGTTAAGAAAAGAGAAAAACATTTATTTTTTTTCCACAGCCAAGCCAATGCTTCCCCACCCATGCTATTCAAAGTAAACACAGTAACACTGGACCTCAGTTTATGTGATGTGAAACTGTCTCAGGTGGGGAGTGGCGAGATCCAAATGGCCAAGCTGAAACCGAAATGAATTCAGGTTCCCAATAAGACCAAAACCTTTGAAGAAGGAGAGATGCGGCACGTCATTTTAAAAGGACCCACTACCTTTTTTAAGCTTTTTCTGGGAAAATGACATATCATTGTCAGCTATAATGTGACTTTGCCAAGAAGCTGTCACTTTTGTGCCTTTTTTGGAGAAATGATTGGAGCAGATGACAGTGCCAACAACAATAACCTCCCAAACAAGCTACAATATGCACAAAGCTAGACAGTGCATGTCTGGTCAGTTAAACACCAGCAAAGGAGCAACAGAGTCCCACTCTGATCAAAGGAGTCATACTGGATAAACATAATCTTCCATCCTGGTGAAGGAAAATTTGGATTATGGAATTATCTTTCTTATAAAGCTCTGTGAAAAACTGTTTATAGCCAGCAAAACGCCTGTTTATAACTGCCTGTTTATAATGTAAGCTGGCTGACAAAGGAAATGCTTCTTCAATGCTGGCTTTATTTATTTTGGTTGCAAATTGAAATTATTGAGAACCTTTTTTGTATCTTTTTGCATTAATAAAGCTCTAAAGTCTAAACCACAGGTCCTCAGTGACAGTAAGTTTTCAAACACATTTCAGAACATTCTAACCTCTTGGATTTTGGATGTTATTTCTAGACTCATCCATACTTCTTGCGACTTAGTTGCCACATTTTCATGGTTGTACAAAGAGTGTGGATGAACAGGTTGATAGGACAGTTGACACCTCATGCCCACGACTCACATTCTCAGTCTGTTTTAAAAGTGTCAAACCAAAGTCAAAGGAAATACTGTCAAAAGAAGGGTGTAACGTTTTCAGTTTCTAGAAACAGACTTTTCACTGTGGTGTTTTCTTATGTTAGGATTCACTAAAACTGCAGTATGGCTTTTCTTTTTTTAAATAATCTATACTGCCACCTTTTGGATGAACCGTGTTTCAGTTTCTTATGTTTTCTGTTGTATCCCAATGCCAAAATTCTGTTTTTTGGTTTTCAATATAATTTATGCAACTCAAATCACTGATCATTTTTCATGCGTAATTCAAGGAGCACTTCTTAACTCATGGGACCAAATTTAATTTTGTCTGTCTGTTCTTTAGAACAATAGGTTGAAGTATGATTTTGGTTTGTCTTACCTCCATCTTCATTTCAGTCTTTACTCGAATATCAAAAGATCATTTTTTTGTGTGTGTTAGTATGTCCTGCTAACTAAAGAACCAAATGAGTGAAATATTTCTATTTTTAGCCTTTACTGGTGATCAAGTGCCTTAACATTTTCGCTGATATCTTTGCGATGTAATTGTAGATTAAGTTTCTAAACATATTTTTTTTCTATGAAAGAGATTTTAATATGTTGTAAAAACGTTGCCATAAGGAGAAAATGAAGCAAATAGGTAATGTACCATTTAAGAGTTGAGTTTTAAATGAATTGTTTCAATAAAGTCTTTCTTTGCACAGCATAGACTTGTCAGACATTATTTTCATAGTATTTTGGAGGCATTTTTTACATAATATGTATTCCACCGTATACAGTAGAGAGCTGACAGGAAATAAGGGAACAGAAAGAGAACGGTAACATTTAGCAAAGGTCCCAGGCTGGACTCAAACTGGGAATGTTATGACTAAATTATATACTACATACATCTGAATCTCCTTGGTGACCAGGATGCCCCTAATATTCAATTCTAATGATAACTTGATGCTTGATCGTGTTCATGGGGAAAATATTTGTATACTGACCTACTCCTGGGAGGTCAAGCACAGGCATAGCTGCAGCAAGGGGTGGGAATGAATTATGTGTGGACACTTCGGTAGGGCTTGGTATCAAGGTTTCAACCCAGGTCATTCAGGTAAGATGTTCTCTGCAACCATAACACCACTATATTAGAATATTAGTGATATTAATAATGAATGTAGCTAGTTCTTCCATCTTGTCCTCTTACCTGCTGGAGGAGAACTTGTGTGTAATATGTGCTATTGACCACAAGATGTAGCCATTGTGCAAGAAACATTAGGCCATTTCGAATCGCTTTTGGGAAGATATTAAGAAGGATGGAAATGTGTCTTTTTCGGTTAAATATTTAATAAGCCTGCCTAAACTACGGTGTAGTATGGGATAATACAATCAGGGCATAATCATCGTTAACACTAGCTACTAGCTAGTTGCTACATCTGCATATACAACGGCTAATAAAGTGGAAGGGGAAGGAAGGGATGCTGAAGGAGGCTGTTGTTGCCACCACCACCGGCGGAGCTCACGTATAAGATAACCGATAGCAGTGTCTGCTAACAACCCTCTGACAGTCTCGTTCAGAAGCATATCTTCACAGGACACAAAACACGCAGGATGTAAACGAAGAGACAGCCATATGTGCACCTCAAGGTAATGACATTTTACTGCGTTTGTGAACGATTTACTCATCTCATAGCAAGGAAAACGCTTAGTTAGCCTCTTAACGTTAGCTTGCTATTGGTTAGTTTGCTAGCATAACTGAGCCATAACTGGGTCAGTTAGCCTGTGTGAGAGCATCCTCTTACAGTAGGGATACGCTCTGGACCTCCTGGCATTTTTAGTTTACCAGCACCAGCTGATCATTTTTCAGGCTTCCGTGGCAACATTAAAATGTTGTAGTTGAATGGAGCTACACATTATTGATGTAAGCATCCTAAAAACCTAAAAACTTCTTCCATTCAAAAAGCATATAACAGTCCTAGTAACGTTAACTCACGTGTGTAACGTTATAACGTTACATAACTTAATTTAACCAAGGTTTAAAAAAAAAAAAAAATCAACAAGAGTGTCCTGACCAAGATAGCAGTACCACATAGAACAACAGAGGTTACCAAACCTAACACAATCAAGTATAAGATCTGTAATCTATCTTTTGTATCTATTTTGCTTAAACCGTTTTGGAAATGTGAGATAATGAGTTGTCTTTGCTTGTCCAGATTCCATGTTGGCTTTTGATCTGTGTCCTTTGTTTTGGTTTGTAGCTAGTGTTTGGACAAGTGTGTTACCTGTAGATTATTTATGACAGAATAAAACTTCTTATGTTCTCTCATTCATAAAGCTCCAAACAGTCCTAGTATCTCACCTACCCATTGCAGCTTACATGAGGGGTGAAATGATAAATCCATAAATTGATAATTGATTAATCATTTCTTTTTTTTTTTTTTTCCATTTTTTTTTTTTTTGGGTTTTTTTTTTTTTTTTTTTTTCTTTCCTTTTTTTAATATATTGATAGTAAACTGATTATATATTTAGGTTTTGGACTGTGGGTTGGTCAAAAGAAGCAATTTGAATACATCACAGTGGGTTATAATGGATATTTGTCACAAATATCTGACATTTTAAAATTTTAATTGAGAAAATAATTTGTAATTGCCACCCTATTTTGCATGCTGCTTTGTAAAGAAAACAGTTGTCAACAAATGAGTTGTCCCACTATATATAACATTACGGCTTCACCTCCCCATGCCATCCTGACATGTATCCATAAAAGCAAGACAACAACAGTACATTTTATTATTATTACTCATGTAATTTAACAACAGCTGAAATAACCTTTCTCTCATGAGAACTGTCTGAGGCCCAGCACCCAGTAACCTCTCATCTAGTTTTGAAACTTGCTTGAAGTCTTTGAGATTCAATACATCTTGTTCCAGTCCAGTTAGGGTGGGCCTGCCCATCTGCATGGTCTCACCTCCTTGTACAAACGTCACAGCAGAAGAAGAGACGTCCCCCTCACCCCACCAGACCCTCAGCCAGCCAACTATAGTGCTATTATAGTTCAAGCAAAGGCTAATTGTTGGTCACTTACAAAGGATTGCACAGTCCAAGTCTCTGGACGGTAATGCTGTCTCTTTCTACTGTAAGCGATATTACAGCGCAAGATGTGCCTCTATAGATTTTTCTCTTTTTGTGTAATGTGATTCAAAGTTGGATTGATGACTGCTAACAGACATGTTTTTGAGAGAAACTGTAAGTTGGTTTCTTGTTTGTTTTGTCTATAGAAGAGAAGATGGCACTGGTTGTGGTTGGTGCTCTCCTGTGCCTGTCCTGTTGGGTCTCTCTCTACTTTATCTTGTGTAACGTTAACGCGTCAAGGAGCTACGAGTGGAACTGTCGCCTTGTCACCCTGGTACACGGCATCCTGGCAGTCTGCATCACATCATACATAGGCTATGTGGATGGACCCTGGCCTTTCACTTATCCAGGTAGGACACTTACCACCTGTGGATTCAAATTGTCAAAGTTTTTGCTTGAAAAATGACAAATTGATTTTTACCTTGGTTGCAGATATTTGTTTTGTCTTGATTGACTAATTGTTTTAGCTCGGCATTGATTAGTATGTTGTTGAAAATGTGTGTTACTTGAAACAGCTAGGCTAGTAGTGTCAACAGTTTAATTAGAACAACCAATTGGAACAATTTTCAAAATGTGAATAAACCATTCAGCAGTGACCAAATAATTTTATCTTTGCTGTCTTTATTCTGTATAGTTACTAATCAGAAGTTTGTTTCTACATGGTGATATTAATTACAATGTACTCCCCTCACAGTAATAACTTGTGTTATCTCTGTGATTGCATGATTGTTGTATTGCATTTAAAAGATATGCTCACTGAGAACTGTCTGATTCTGTTCTTGTGGATGCCGTACAGGTACTATAAACACTCCTCTGCAGATAAGTGCCATGGTTGTGAGCCTAGGCTACTTTATTTTTGATATGGCCTGGTGTGTGTACTACCGCACAGAGGGACCCGTTATGCTGGCCCACCACACCATGAGCATCCTGGGAATCCTGTTGACCCTTTGGTTGGGGGAGTCTGGCATCGAGTCCTGCGCGGTACTCTTTGGCAGTGAAATCACCAACCCCCTCCTGCAGGCACGCTGGTTCCTCAAACAGACAGGACATTACGGGACACTGCTGGGGGACGCTGTGGACGTCCTGTTTGTGCTGCTGTTTGTGACGATGCGAATCTTTGTGGGAGGCACAATGCTATACTGTGAGCTGATCTCCCCGAGACCCAGATTCTTTATCAAGTGTGGGGGAGTGGCTATGTACGCTCTATCCTGGGTGTTTATGGTGGACATTGTTCGATTTGCCATTCGGAAGAGCAAGAGCTGGAACAAACAGAAGAGAGTCCAACAAAAGACAGTGGCAGCTAATGGTCATGAAGGGAAGAAGGACTGATCGGCTTGTGCTTCTTTAAAGGAAATCTGTGTCTTTGTTTTTCACTTTGGACGGACAAGGAAAAGTACAAAGAAAATCAACTCTTTGAATGTTAAACTGAGTTGAGAAAAATCCTGTGAGATTTGTCTGTAAGGTCTAACACCTGCACATTTTTTAAATAAACATTTTTATGCAGCTATTGCAGCTGAACACATGTTTGATTATTGTGTAAAATGTGCAGTTAACAAACAACAAAGATGTAGTTTATGTCACTGAAAACCAAAGCACTTTCTATAAACACATGAACAGATTTTGCAGTGAACTGTGGCCTAGTCATATGTGATGGTGTTGCTCCAAAGGAAATGTTAGGAAAGAGACAGTTTACATGTAATGCATGTCCTCCTCGTGAAACATTTTTTTGTCATTTCAAAAAGTTAGGATTGGTTTCCTTGTAATCCTGTGGGTTTTTTGGTGCATGGGAAACTTTGCACAGATGTGAAAAGTGCACTCAGGGTGATAAAATCACAGCAGAAAGTCGGGATGGACTCCAGAGAAATGTGTGTGATGTGTTTGATTACTTTGTTTAATCTACTTTATAGCAATATATATTGTAATTCCTATAAGCGTTTGAAATCCTATTCCTAAAAAAATGTCATTCATTTTATTTGCTTTGTGTAAAAGGATACATGAAGAGAAAACCTCTCAATTACATAGTTCTACAGTGGCAGTGCTATTATTTTGCTTTTGCTTTTTTAACATATCTGACTTCTTCTTCACTTATTATGTTTCTATGTTTTTGATCCAGCACCTTTAAATGTTTTTGAGATGTACGAGCTCTACACTCTGTTTGTCCTAATAGATAGATAGATGGATGGATGGATAGATAGATAGATCTAGTAATCTTTAAGACAAACATTCACTACTTTCAGGAAAGGACGAAAACCTGTGGAATCATGCATGCATTTTTTGTTTCTAGCCCCTAACGTGTTAGATTTTTACATTTAGTCTTAACACAAGGCAGTGACACACACACAACTAGGGCTGGGAAATAGGTATCATTTATCGACTGTCAGTAAAATCATATTGAGATGATATAATGATATTGGGTTATTGTTTTGCAAAATTGTGTTCCATTCTTTCCAAACATACTAACATACAACAAAAAATGATTTAATTTTTGGGATTTATGTGTGAAGAGTTTTGTCTGAGTTTTAGTATTTTATGTGTGATTTTGCCAACATTTGCCATAATGTGATATTCATTTTCAGAAAAAATATTCATCTCAATATTGTGATATTGATTCCAATCTTATTGCCTGGACAGAACACACACGTGCATTATGGTATAAAGGCAGGTGGATTGTTGTGTAGAAAATATTACGATTGAGCCCGCTCTGCGACTGGATTTGTTCCATGCCAAGATAGTTACCAAACTACCAGGTTTTTATTGTGCTCAGACTTTTTATTGTTCTTCTTAATATTATGAAAAATTTTTGTTTGTTACTTTAGTGCACATGGATATATGCAGTAATGTGCTAAAACGTCTGCCATCCCTTTGTTTTCCTATTTAAATTTAATTGAGATTTGATGTGTTGCTGTTTATCCGGGTGCCACTGTTAAGAACTATGTGAGCATCACCACCATTATATCCAAGAAAGTAAAAATCTAACTGGTGTGTGCCTTAGTTATCTGAATGTACTTTCCTAATTTTTTTGTTTGTCTTGTGCTGTACTGTAAACATAAGTATAGGAGTAATGAAGAACTATTTCTGTTTGGGGTTTCATGATTTGCCTTTGTAATCCCAGTGTGAAGTCAAATAAAGATGTGATAGATTGTATGCTTTTAAATCAATTTTAAACAACAAAATGTAAACTGAAACTAAGGGATCAGCTGCATTTGCATCATTAAATGCCACTGCTAATCAAACGTGTTATTGGATTGAGACTGCAGTTACCTAAACTGTCCACATGATGGTGTCATATCAATGATATATGAATGATTAGTGAGGAGACGAGCAGTCATTTGGCAATGCTAAGATAAAAATATTTTTTTAAAGCATTGTGTCACATTCTAATTTAATCAAAATTGGCCAGTTTTTTGTCCTTTTCAGCATGAATTCAACAGTTTTTAAATGATTTCATGCATTGGAGCATGCAAAGTTTAATACTGTGTATGGTACTGATGATACTGTAGGCCTATGTAATACAGTGTATTGCATAATATTGTAGTATTGTACAGTATAGTGTCAGCCAGATAAATAAATAATAAAATAAAAATTGCAAGGCACAACACAGAGAAGATAATCATACCTTATACATTTAGTATGCTGAATGGGTGATCCAAACCAACAAACAAAAAAAAATAGATCAAGAGACGGATAGAGAATAATAATTTTACTCACAAGCACTGGCTATTAAAGGTAAATAGGATATGGACAGATTAATTGTGGTAGTGCAAATAATTGCCTTTTGAACACCCACCACTATTCCATTATTATGACATTGGTGATGTAAAGTGCATTTTCTTTTTTCAGTTTTGGTAAAATATCAAAAAGCACATGCACAGTAATAATAATAAAAAAACCTACTAAATTGACTGCTAATGGAATCAATATTTATTGTATTGATTGCAGTATGGATCTTCGTCTTGAAATATTGTCTACACTGACTTCAGTAGTTTGCAAATTCATTTCAAACTTGTATTATCTTCCTATTACACTTTTTTACACACACACGCGCACACACACACACACACACACACACACACACACGAGTGCCTTGTTGATGATGGGCAAAGGACTGGACTGTAAGCTGTAAATAATGAACATAATGACTGTTCTCCCAGTCCCAGACCAACCACAGAGCCTTGAAAACATTGAAATAATCATACAACAACATGCATAATCATCAAGTTTATCAACCACCTAAAGAAAAGTGCCTCCTTACTGGAAAAGTCTGAGGACTGGTTTCCCCTGCCATGGAAAAGTAAACAATCACGCAATACATATCTAATCAATTGGGCTGTATAATGATTATTTTCGTGAATCTATTGATTATAAAATCAATACAATTGTTTAGTATATAGTCTTTAACTCCAGAGAAATGCTGTCGTTCAACTAATGTGGGCTACTAGTCTAATGAATTGTATTTGGGCTGCCACTAACAATTATTTTCATTATCAATAATCGTTTGGTCTAGAAAATAATCAAGTTTCCAGGGTCTAATGTGATATGTCTTCAAGAAAACTATTCACATGTGAAAAGCTGCAACCAGGGATTTTGGTTGTTGTTGCCATTTCCCCCCCAAAAAATTAATAAAACAGACGATAATTTGATGATCAAAATTGTTCCAGATTCATTTTTTGTCAATCGATTAATCGGTGCAGGTCCATAATGTTACATTTTTTATTCATAACTTATATATGCCTAACGTTACTTTAAAATAAATTGAATATCATATGAATGCTATACTACCCATACTATTATTATTAGTAGAAGTAGAAGTAGGAGTAGTAGTAGCGGTATCATAGTACTGTTGATGTTACTTTGCAGCAGCGTTCCCTAACATTATGCTGAAACAAAATGAGTTTTCCAATCTCCCGGCGGAAGTGGTTAGTTGAAGCGCTACTGGACTCCAACAGCTAGCTGGCTAGGGCGTTGCTAGCAACAAAAGTGGGATTTTTGGTACCTTTCCGCAAGTTATATTAATGTACAAATAACGTCTTGCGTTGAAAAAAACAGTGTTTGATGTTCGCTAGAAGTTTTAGCCGCCTCTGTAGCTTTTTGCCGTTGTTTACAGAGGACTGGTGTTACTTTCTGTCCCGTTAGCTGGCCACATAGCTAGCCTGCTTTCATCCACGGGAATTCTGCCGAGAAACGACTGAATTTTGGAAACATGGAGTCAAGGAACGTTGCGCTGTGCTAACCGACTTCACTGGATTTTCTTTACCTAAGGAGACTTTCTGAAGGACATAACACGGAAACATATCGCAAGCCAGTCAACATTCATGCCGTGTTGTATATTATATTTTCGGTCGTTGGCCGGCTCATTGTTGTGAACGGGAGTTTGCTTAGTTTGCACTCGAAACAAGAGCATACGAAGCAAAGTTTTTTTTGCTGAAAGAGCTCATCTGTTTTGTTAGCTGGTCGCTGGCGAGATTCAACGCCAAACAGCTTTTCGTGAGAAAGAATCTTCTGAAAAGCCATTGTGCTTTTTTTAATCGACCATATAACAAATTTTGTTTTTTAATCTAACGTCTTACCGGTATAACATTAGCTGCGGTTGTTGCTAATTTGTAACACGGGTCGTTTAAACTCGGTATTGAGCGATTCTCATGGTCACGGGAGAGTCTTCCCCACAGTCACAGACAGGCATTTCTGGGAGCAGGGAATACCAAATGGGACTGGAGGAATTTTCAGCATCTTCAAAGACCATTTAGGAACCGAGGCCAATCAGTCGAACTGGGGTGGTGGCAGACGGACTACATTGCAGGGCCAAGGTGTCTGTTGCATTGGAATAACGTTACATATTGTTTATACATTTCATATCGGCGGAAAACTGGGATGTGAATGCAAAGGATTTATACAAGGAGTTCATACATGCACGACAACTTGTGCCAGCTGACGCAGTATATTTATTCGTGTTTGCAAAATATTGTTTATAGCCGGGGTAGGATATCATCTGACTGCACAGCTAATACGACAGAGGCCCCGATTAATTTAGGTCTGCACTGTAGATTCCTTGCTATTCAATTTTGGCAAGGATTATTGGTTTACAGATAGCGCATAGGTAGTTTTTTTGTTTTTGTTTCCTCTAGTGTTTGGACGTGCATTGCAACAACCCAGCAGTGTCCTATAAGTCATCTATTGTCAGCAGCATTCTCAAAATCCTTGCCTACTTCAGACGAATGCCCGAGAAGGTCGCCTCCAGGAAATCGCCTCATCACACTCTGGAAAATGTTAATCGGATATAATTTGCTGCAAATCTAGAACCGGAAGCCCAATGAGTGACACACAGTCCAGCTTCACTGACAGGTACAGTATATTCTATTAATGCACTGTCTGCACTCCACATGCACAAATTGAGTCTTCACAGTTGTAAAACATTATTTTCTTAAAGTTTCTTGCTGATATTTACATGAAACACCACCCGCAGTCTGATGAAAAATGTTTTACATGGTCGAGGTAATGAACTTCTTTGTGGCGCTGTGCTCATAATAACTATGTTTTACAATGTAATTACTAAGGAAGGACATCAGCTCTTGATGAAAACATTGCTGATTTCAGCATGGCTAATGGAGTTCTCTGCAGACACTAAAGTAGTACTTGTCCAAGGATTGAGAAAGGCCTGCCACTGTTTGTGTGCCAGGGATCCCTGTACACCTTTCAACATCTCTAGTACCTCTTAAGCCGTTTAAAGCTAAACTTCTCCTACACCTATTAAAACAATCTCAGGATTTAGAAAAAGACCTTAGCTTCGTCAACTAATCACCTTATCTAAGACATCTGTCAACTTAAACTCAAAGATTGGACACTGTTGCTAAGACCAGCAGGCTAAATAATATGTCATGACCAGAGGAACACACTAAATGGTTTAAGGATCAGTCTGTATTATCCTAATTAATTATGATATCATTTGTCAGTATTGTTATTATTGTGCCATTAGAATAACGAATTCCCCTGTGTTTTGGTACCTGGTGAATTAGGAGGTTTCTGTTCTCAGTTTGATGTACTCTGACAGTGAAACAGAGAAGTGAAGCTGTTGCATTACGTCAAGCCTCCCCACCTGAATCCCACATACTTGCAAGGAAAGCAGGCCAATACAGTGGAATGTGGTCGGTGGATTCGGAGCGGAAGGAAGCTTTATTGCACAGGTTGGGATCTGAAATATCCTCCTGGCTAGGGCATGAGCTAGAGGCTAAAGCCCAATCCCATTTTACATGACCCCCTTCCCCCACTACAATGATGGCAACAGTGTCTGTCACCAACTGCTATTGTGTTGCTGAATTGTGTTTCAAAATAATGCTATTAGCAGTAAAATGAACAAATCAGTGCTTTCCAATCACTTCAGCAAACCTGTATTGAAACACAAACTGCTGTTGATTGGCAAATACATCACATAGATACTCCTGATGTCATAAAGCACCTAATGTTAGGTTGCTATTAGACAGTGCATTATATCATACAGTGGGCTGTATTTGGTCATCTCAGATTTACTGCTGCATGTGAAGGCTTTGAGACTGTGCTACACAAATGTGTTGTCTATTCTTCTTCCCTTTTATTCAGAGAATGTGGGTTGATATGTTTAGAGTGAGTTTGTTTTGGTTTCACAAGCCCTCTGTTATAAAAGTCATAATTGTTACTCTACCAGTAAAACATGATCCAAGACCCCAAAAAGCAGTCTGTAGACTGTGCAAGCAACTAGCTCTTTACCTCTGTTTCACAAAAAATTATTGTTTGGACTGCAGCAATTTTCGAGGATGTTTTCCACAGTGGTTGATAATGTCTTTATTGATTAATAGTGTTGTCTGTTTCTCCCTCTCTCCTTAAGTCCATCTGTATTTCCCTGTCTTGGCTTTCTCTTCTTCTATGTGCGGTGTTGTGCATTTTGTTTTCGCTCTGTTGGCTATGGTGGGAGTATGCATCCAACATCTATTGGGGTTGGGCCGCCAGCCAATGGGTCAGTTTAGTGTGCTGTTAGCTCTTTGTCATAGAGTTCTGCTGATCTCCACGTTTTTCCCACCCCCCCTCTGAGGCCCTCCCTGGAAGTGGTGCTGGTGACATAACTAATAGTAAACAAAAGCTTTTAGTGGGAGCTAACTGGTTGTCTGTTATATGCTCCTCTCCAGGTCCACCAGTGTAGGTCAGGTACATTCAGGGAGGCTGGTTGGAGTATGTCTTTATTGTTACCCTTTTGGAGGACAAGTGTTCAGTTATGTCTGTGGCTGGTTAATGGTAATACAGTTGCAACTTAACAAGTTTTTCCTTAACTGATTCATTAATCTAACTGTTGATTATGTGAATGATTGGGCAATTACTCTTTTAGTCTTTATACTTACAATTATAATGCCAAAATGCCCATCACAACTTAACAGATGTGTTTATTTTGTTCAGCCAACAGCCCAAAAACTTAAGAGCATTTGATTTACAATAATATAAAAAGAAAAAAGCAACACATTTTTGAATCTGCTTGGTGTTAGAACTGGATAAATACATATGATCAAATTTATAATCTAAATTGTCATCAATTGATATTTCTGTCAGTTGTACTAATAAAGTAATTATGTCAACACCAAGTGATAATAACGTGGCACTGGAGTCAATATTTGCCTTACTTAGATGATCAGTGTTTTATTGAGTACTACTGACAACTCAGTCTGCTTGTATGTGTCTCCTGTATATTGGCATCCCTCCCTTATAATGCAGGATGCTTCTACTCCATCAAGTCAGCACTGATAGTGGGGAAGCTGTGTCAGCTACTCTGAACTGTGCATTGCAATGAGTATGAAGAAGTAATATAAAGCTCTGATCAGAAGTGCAAAGGCTCCAGCTCAGCATGCAGTGCAGAATGGTGGTATTTATACACTTCAAACAGTCAAAACCAACATCTGAAATGAATTGATCAAGAAATATTAAAGGTATCAGACTATAGGATTAGTAGCTGTAAGTTACCCTGTCACATTCAAGTAGGACAATAGTATGTGTCTTATGAGAAGTTGCTGAGTTAAGATATAGCCTAACTCCATACATTTTATGTTTCCAGCTTCCCCTGTATAAAGATGTGTCACTTTTCACAGTTTATAGTAATTTAAATATATTTTGGTTTTTCACTGTTGGTTGAAAAAAAAAACTATTTGAAAAGACATGATCCAGAAATTATTGTGTTTTTTTTTCTTGCATTTTCGCCTCTATTTGACAGATGACTGTGTAGAGATGGGGAAGAGAGAGAGGTTCGCTGTAAACACTCACCTACCAAGGCATGGTGTTCATTTTTGACTATTGAGCGGAGTCCTCTGAATAATTTCTAACTATACCTTAACAATGCTTGTTGTAGCCTGTATGCCTTCATTTTCATTACAATCTTTGTCACATCTTTTTTAGGTCACAGCAAGCGCTTGTCAGCCTAAATTTCACCAGGTCATTTTGATTATGTCTTGGCTCAAAATGTGACAAAGGTGATCTCTCAACCACCTACATGACTTTGTTTGTTAAATGCCAAATACATTTTAACATGCTCCAGGTTGTGAGCAGGTGTGCAATCCTACCATGCTTTTAGGGAGCACTTTAAGGTATTTGCTGTTATATATGTTTTTAGCTTAAATTAAAATCAAGGGCCTCTGTTTACAAAGTCAATACATTTTACTTAGAAGAATACCTTTACAGAATACATCTGTAAAACAAATTCCACCTAAAGCAGATCTTTTTTAGTTTATGATGCACTATAGCGTATGCGAAAATACCAACGCAACAGAAAAACCTTTTATAGTCTTATATCAAACACAACAGCTCTGCCATTATCCCTACCTTTTTATAAAGAGTATCATATCAAGAATTGGTTCAGATTGTGCCAGAGAGTGTTGCTTCATTCCCATAGTAAAGTGGGAGGTTGTGGTTTGTGGTGCTGCAGTGAAAGCTTTGTCCTCAAGGGGTAAAATATAAGAAAAACAAGTATGAAAGCTCTAAGAAGCCCATATTGATCTGTTGCAAGTGCATAGTTGTCAGTTGTCACAAGTTCCTTTCACACAGTTGTTGCGTTATGGTATTTATACATTATGAGTGACTGTACAACTTCCATATGCACAGAGCAAAAAAGGGAAAGCAGTTTGATTGCAGCCTGGATCGTTGATTTGGTATTATGTTGTATAACGGCTTGTTCTCAGACAAGGTTATTATAGTTTAGCATTTTTCATTAGTTTTTATTTCGTTGACTTTTTGTTTTCAAATTCAGTTTAATTTTAATTAGTTTTTAAAGTGGGTTTGCTAGTTAAGTTTATTTTTTATTTTTTGAAAATGCTTGGTTTTAGTTTAGTTTTTATTAGTTTTAGTGTTAGTTTTAGTCTTTTTTGTAATATGGGTTATTTTGTCAGGGGCAAGATTCAAAAAGGTCAGAAAAAGTATTGTGTAATAATAACTCAACAAAAACATCATACAATTTTAGAAATATGTATTCACAATGTATTCAACAATAACACCAGTACATACGATGAGCACAAATACTGTATGTAAACAGTCTACACAAGACGCCGCAGTAAGTGCAAAATGTGTAAGTGACGTGTTCCAGGAAAAACCTAAATAGCCAACAGACTAAAGAAGACATACATGAACAGGTGTTTTGAACTTTGGTTGAGTAAAGTGGCGAACCTTTTGAAGTCAGTCTACTCCCACAGTTGTGTAGACATCCCAGTATCAATCCACATATTAACCCATGCTTCCTCCCGCTTGTGGTGTTCCTGCGTATTTACTAACCAGCAGCTATCGGGATGCCGGTGAAAGCACGCCTGTAGTGTTCTCTGTCCTGCGGTTGTCTCCGTCATGCTGCCTGGCCCTGGCCCCATACATCCATGCCCTGTACCGGGGTTAGCTACTGTTTCGGGGAAAGGGGGCTTTGCTTTCTCCTTTACCTTGTTAAGGTAAGCTAGGTTAGCCTCCTTTTGTGCGCTTCTCAAATGTACTTTCAAATTTGTGGGATTTTTTCCCTTTAATAAATTGTCCAGATATTTTACCACCTTCCACCGCAAGGCACTTGCTTTTATCTGACATAGTCATAATCAAATAGGACTCTGCTGCTTTCTTCCGACTTTCGGTAACGTCATGATGCCAGGCGAGGGTAACGGACTATGCTGTGTTCAATTTGACATGGAATGTCGGAATTTCTGGGTTCCCAGTCGGAAACTATGTCTACGGCATAGACTGTATAAAACAGGTCTATGGTTGGAAGTGTCAACTCTGAAAGATATAACGTTATTTGCTCTATGAAAGACATTGACAAAGACAAAAACTAAGGACATTTGTTCGATAATTTTATTTTAGTTAGTTTTGCAAACAGACATTACAGTTTTAGTTAGTTAAAGTTTTTATTTTTATTTCAGTTTACGACGATGTTTTTCCCACCTAGTTTTCGTTTGTTTGTTTTTGTTAACGATTATAACCTTGGTCTCAGATCTTGTATGGAGTCTGGGTGTTTGTCACATTCAGAAAATGAATGTAAATAGTTGTTGTTGGTGACATGGTGTGTCTAAGGCATTTACAAGTACAGCTACTATAGATGTTATATTTACCTTTTCAACATCTGCCATCACTACGACCACCCACAGACACATTCTGGCATAAATCACCAGTTACTAGGGAAACTAATTGATCCATATCAGTGGTACTCTGACTCCTTTTCATAATCAGTCCCTTCCTCCTGCAACAGTCGTCCTGTATTCTGTCTCATGTCAGACCTTTACCCCATTTACGTAGTAATTTGAATTAGGTTTTAAAGGCCAGTACTAATTAAGTGGCGCATCATCTTACTATGTTGTCATTTGCCCTTGCGCCACCCTGGAGTTATTCTACTGTTGCAATTAAAGTTGTCAGTGATGCATGACATTTTGGTAGGTAGCTTTATATTTTCTATGCAGCAAAACTGCTGTAATATCCTCTGTTTTTCTCATGGATGTGAGAAAAACTGGGTTCACAGCTCAATATCTTCATTATTACTTGAATTGTTTGTATTGCAACTTACCAACTACTGCAAGTCAGCACAGAAGGCCTGACCAAATTCTTAGTTGTCTTTTTTTTTTTTTAATAGAATGTAAATGAGGACCCAAGGAAGACCGCTCACACCAGGATGTCACTTTGGCAGGCACACACCAACTCTCACCATACTCTGTCCATACTTGTCAGGTCCCATTTCACTCTTTTTTTTTCACACACTCTCTCAATCGCATCCATCACTTATTCCATTTATTTGCTTTGATCAGTCCCTTTCTCCCATCATTACCACATTTCCATTATGTCTAGTGGTAGGGTGTATTTACTGTTGCATCAAATTGGCCTTCACAAATTAGCCAAGTACAAATGAAAAGTGGACAGGTGGAAATGGTTAGCCTGGTTTAGCCTGATCCTTGTTGTGTGTTTTTTAGGGTAATAATATTTTTTCTTTAGTTATTTCGTCAAGACAGGCATGGCTAAAAGGAAATAAATGGACACTAAGATAGCAGAAGAGAGAGATATGGCAGAGAGGAAAATAAGCAGGCAATGCCCTAGGGTTAGTGATGTTGGAGTATGGGTAAAGTCTAGGCATTAGCTGGGGCTCTGAGTGCTGAGGGAGTTGGGGTCTATCACCCAGCCCTGTGATGCTGATGCTTGTGGACACCCTCTACAATCCTGCCCTGTAAGCCAAAAGAGCTTCAGGGCCCAAACATTACTTTCACTTCACAAAAGACAGGGTTACTACAATAGAGAAAAAGGGGACAAGGGTAGAGCTGTCTTGCCCAAGTGTCATGTCCTCACATGTCCATTTAAGGATTTTGTAGCCATGAACTAGGCTTGTGCCTTCAAGCTAACTGACAATTGTAATGCCACAATATTCTGCAGACTGCACAGTGGCACAAGAGATGTGATGCTGGGGATTTAGCTTAGATTTCTTGCTGTTAATTGATTGATTTTGTAAATGTACATACAATATATATTTTTGTAAGTGTACACGTATGGGCAATCTTTGTTGAAGGAAATGGATAGTTGACATTAAAAAGCAGCAGTAATTGGGTCTCATTCCTGTGGCCTGTTTATATCCCCTTCCCTGGCTCTCAGAGTGGTGATGCTCTAATTGTATGTGTCTCTGTGTGTTATGTATAGGATGTATTGTAGAGAGAGACCAGCAGCCTGCTGCAGCGCTGTGATTAATCTTACACTGTCTGTTTCTGCTGATTCAGGGGTGACTAGACAGACTAACACATCCCTACTCTTTCTCTACAAAAACCTGTGTCAGTTCTGTTACCAACCTGCAGACAGTAATGTGCTTTTACCACATTAAATGTCATCATAGGTCTGCTTCTAACAGCCATTAATACATCTTTGAGATCATTCCAGGATACCAGATCATACACACAAAGTCTGTCCCATGCAGACACTTCAATATACCCTATATTGTAGTGCTAAAGTTAACAGCTAAATTGAAGCTAAATACTCCCTTCAGAGAAGTAACTTGTGGATTAGAAAAGTTCTCAGGTTTTTGTGACAGGGCTCATGACCAACAGCAGTGTGGACAGTGTAGCATGTTAAACCACCTCTTTTCCTTTCCCAGTGCTGGAGGACAGCAGACAGCATAGCGTGAAGAAATGTCTATCCTGCGGCCCTCATGTCAGGAATCGTGATGAGGTTTATTGGGGCAGAAAGGGCACTGTTTTCCCCCTAAGGCTGTAGCTTGAGCTCCAGAGCTATTGCTCCTGTCTCTCACACCATACCTCTCTCTCTCTCTCTCTCTCTCTCTCTCTCTCTCTCTCTCTCTCTCTCTCTCTCTCTCTCTCTCTCTCTCTCATACACTCACTTAAGGCTCTCTTTCTTTTAAATCCAGTAAACACACAATAGTATATGCTTACACTGCTAAGGCCACATGTTAAGAGTGGCATCAGTGTGTTTGATATTAAACTAGTCTGTAATACAGAACTAAGTTTAAAGAAGGAGTATTACTGTGTGGCTGTAGACTACTTTTTTCTCACTGGTGTGACTCAGGTATATAGATTAGATCGTGTGTGTGTGTGTGTGTGTGTGTGTGTGTGTGTGTGTGTGTGTGTGTGTGTTTTCTCTTCCATTGGCAGGTTGCAGGTATGAATCAGACTGTTCAAGAGACTGTATCATTACACCACTGAGATAGAATCACAGACTAGTTTTAAAGAGGTTGCATGAATGAATGGCTGGCTGGCTGAAGAGGAGATATTGCCAGTTGATGACGTTTTTATGATTAACAGTTTTTTTGTTTCAATAGCAAGATACAGAACATACAATTCACACAATTCACACATCCCTTATTTATTCAATAATGGATTCAAATAAACTTTTAACTGGGCAGGGAATAAGATACCCAGGTATAAGATACCTTGATTGGGTCACTTAAATGCACCTGATTGCAACGGGACACTGAGTTGTTAAAGGTAACGCGTCCAAATTGGACCAATTTACCCTATAACCTGAACATTTTGAAAAAGAGTCGATGATCCCGAATAGTCAGGGTATTGATCTGCTAGGTTCGGACACAAAAAGTAATCTATCATCCGCATAACGCATAAGTTTATGCACCATCCCTCCTACAATGACACCTGAGAAATTAGTCTCCCCCTTATGTGCTGCTGCCAATGGCTCTATGGCTAAACATAACAACAAAGGAGAAGGGGGTGAGCCCTGTCTTGTTCCCCTTCCAAGAGCAAGTATTTAGAAAGTAACCCATTAGTTTGGACTGCAGCTTTTGGCTGTTAATACAGCACCTGAATCCACTTAATGAAAATTCTGCCAAACCCATACATTTCCAGAATTTTGAACATATAGCCCCATATCAACCATATCAAATGCCTTTTCGGCATCAAGAGAGATAGCTACTGTTTCTGGGATTGTCTATTAGCTACAGTCCATGGAATATCTGAAGAGCTACGCCTGTGAATAAACCCCACCTGATCAGGATGAATTAAAGAAGTAATTACCTAATTTAATCTGTTATTTTGAAATAATCGGAACATCTAACTGCATTAAGGAAATTGGGCGGTAATTCTTACAGTCTCCTGGGTCTTTCTAAGGCAGGGTTTCCGCTATACATCAGCAGCGGTGCACCGCTGTATAACGTTCCTGTTCCGGGTTAGTGGGGATGCATACAGCTCATAACCAAAATGAAAAAACGCAGTAATGTTCCCTCAGCGTTTTGTTGCTAAACTGTGTGTAATAATGGGCAGTGGCGTTAAATCACCTGTTTCAGGTAACGGTATCCTAGGGTACCGTCTATGCTGTTTTTTTTCCCCCCAGAGGTAATGGTAGCTAATGTTATCAAATAAGCCCACTGACGGTAACGTTATTGTTCATATTTTGGCACAATGACTATGTTTACATGCACATAATATACCGTTTAAAGACGATATTCTGACTAAGCTGTTTACAAGGCTAATGAAAGTGAATATTCCACCAATATTCCCGTTTACATGTAGCAGTGCAATTTTTCTTTTTCAAAGTTTACCAGCAGTGGCGGACTTGTTGGACAGTGCGAACACAGCATCCCGCATTCATTTCTTTAACCAGCTTCTTGAAAATGTTGGCGTTTCGATGTATGCGTATATCCAAAAACCTAGTGATAACCATGTCTTTGATAATGTTTAAAAGTAGCTGTGTTTCTCCTTCTTATTGGGTCTGCAGCCTTGCAAACGGCTGGTTGGTTTGTTTACAGCAACCATAGCAATGCACAGAGCTGACCATAAGCCGTAAACAGGCAAGAGGCCGTAAAATGGGCGTAAGCTGCAGTAAAAATCCCACGTCTTAATCGGAAAATGCTAAATTTGGAAAAAGGCCTTATTTGGAATATCGAACCAGAATATAATAATAATAATAATAATTTATATAATTTAATAATAAACATTTTATTCATGGGCGCCTTTCATAGCCCTCAAGGACACCTTACAGTTAAAAATATGCTGTTTACATGACCTGTATCAAATTCGGAATAATGTCATATTCGGAATAATAGTGGAATATTGGTGTGCATGTAAACATACTAAGGCTGCAGCTATCGATTCTTTTTTATCGATTAATCTAGCACTTTATCGATCGATTAATCGGATAATTCTTTTTGCGTTTTTAAACAACCCAAACTAGGGAAAAAAGCAACATTTTCGGAAAAAAACATTTGTATTGCCTACATTGCTTACAATATCATCTCTCAAAAAACTAAACATATTAAGTGCATTTAAGTGCCATATTACATTGTTTTTAAAGAATTCTTTTTTTCAAATGATATCAACCTCAAACTAAGGCATACATCAAACATACATAAACATTACATTAAGTTGTGCAACTTAACTTTCAGAACTACAAGTTTCAACCTGAGACTAATCTGTATATACAGTAGGCCTATATGTAAATATTAGTTATACTCAACCTATTTTCATTTATATATTTGATTATAATGTCACACAGCTCTGTTACACTTATGCTATTAGGTCGTTGATCAGCTGTTTCTCCAGAGAGAGAGAGAGAGAGAGATGCGCAACAATCAGCTGTTTTTCCGAAGGGATAGTCAACGCGTCAGCTCTTTAGATTAAATTGTGGTCACCACTACGTATTTTCTTGTCTTTGATTTTGGAAGTTGTTGTGTTTGGTGTAGTTTCATCGTCCATACGACTCTGTGATTTACTTTTGTCGGGTCTGCTTCGTGGAATGGATGATTAAGTTAGACTCCATGTTTTCTGTTGAGATGCTAAAGCACTGACGTCGTGCTATTATCGTGGTAAGCCAGTTTGATTTTGCAGTAGACACATTGTACAGAGTTTTAGTTTCAATTACGTTTGAACTGATTGCAAACTTTGGACACTTTCTGTCGTTTTCTCCAGCCTGTCTCTTCTCCTAGCCCCTCGCTATTTTCGCTCTGGCATGTGTCGCCAGCAGCAGACTGAGCCGCGTCTGTGCGACAGTAATAATGATCCGTGCGGAAACACCACCCGTCAGCGATACAACGTTGGTAACATTGATTTAACGAAGCTTCGAGGCAAGTCATTTTGCATCGAGGATTTTTTGTAATCGAATTATTCGAGTTATTCGAGGAATCGTTTCAGCCCTAAAACATACGCACTGTTTAGTAATGACAGTAGTAGTGGTCATAGTGAGTGAAAATGTGATGTGAGATTCACATTGCAAAATGTGTTGGGCATCTGGAATTGTTTCTAAAAAGGAACTACACGCAGTTTTCACTTAGGTAACGTTACTGTTGACGTTCATTCACCACCACCCGCCCTGCTGCTGAAAAATTCTTGGGGAAACACTGTTAGGAACCAAAGTTATCAAAGCCTCCCTAAAAGTTGGTGGTACTGTGCCCTTCCCCAATGCCCTCTCTATACACTTAACTGAAGTTGAGCCAGTTCAGTTGCAAAACTCTTAAATAATTCTCCTGGGAAGCCATCAGTCCCTGGGGCCTTCCCCACAGGCAGGCCCCCCATTACCTCTTTAATTTCCTTTATAGTTAAATCTGCATCAAGGATCTGCATCTTTGGTCTTCTGTCACTTTGGGAAGCCCTAAAAGAACACATTTCCTCATCAGTAGAGGTAGATAATGACCTATAGAGATCAGTGTAAAATTCTTTTAAAATCTTATTAATATCCACAGTTGCTGTGAATACATCTCCTGATTTAGATCTAATTGCAGAAATCGTTGAAGCCAATTCCCTCTGTTTTATGTTTTTAGCCAGTAGTTTTCCTGCTTTATCTCCTGATTCAAAATATCTGTGTCTTGCCCTGTCTTTCTAAGGCCATCCTGCAACATTCTTCGCTTAATCTCTGTTTCAGCATATTTGATTTTACTTTCTAATTTTACCAGTGCTTTAGCACTATTCCTCTAACGAAATGAAGCATGTTGTATGTGTTCCCTGATCACAGCCTTTAAGGCCTCCCCTGAAGACGAACCAAGGACCAATTGAACGCCAATTAATCTTTTAGCTCGGACCTGACCCATTTTCTGGCTCCTATAAAAGGGAGGAGTAAAGGCGCCACCAATAAGAGCACCTTTTCTCACTTTGAGGCAATAGGTCTAGGCACACCCATGCGTGATTAGAGATTACAATATTTCGAGATATTCGAGAATATGTCCTGTACACTGAAGAAAAAAAAAAAGTATGGTGTATCGAAAATGGGTTCAGAATAGGGCTGGGCAATAAAACGATCTCGATATGGGATCGCGATAAAATTCAGGTCGATAACGATGATTAACTTTGGACATATTTTACTCTCTATCTAACAGCCTATCATACAGCAGAAATTAACTTCATTCCATTTCCGAAGGTGGCGGTAATGCGCACCAAAAGTTGCCAACCGCCAAAAAAACGTTAATAGTAGTAGAAGAAGACGTTTTTGGCTTGCACGTCAAAGTACTCAGCCATTTCATACGCAGAGCGTTGTTTGAGCTACTGGCGTTGAAGAAAATGGAAGAAATGAGTGGAACTGAGGGGCATGGGCACGAAAGCAACAGTGAAAGCGAGCTTGCGTTATCCTCCAAAGCTGAGGAAATTGACGAAAAAAGGTGACAAAGCGCAGATTAACACGGTCTGTAAAATATGCCGTCGGTCGGTGTCGACCAAGACGGGAAACGCATCCAATATTTTCTGTCACTTGAAAAGGTACCATCCCAGCGACCACACCGAGAGTTTGAAAATGCGGGCCCATGTTAACGTTAGTGTGCCACAAGTTTTGACCAACGTCCTAGTGGTTCTTCTGCTGTTAGCAGCGCTAGCGGGGCTGAAAAACAACAATCGATCGTGTCTTCTTTTGACCATAAGTGAAAAGTGAAAGTGATTTTATTTACATTATTTGCATTTACATTACTAACTTGTACTGTTTTGTTAAGGCAGATAAAGCATGTTTGCAAAGTTAAATGTTTACATTTAGATGTTATTCAATATATTATTTTATCACAAAATATATTCTAAACCAAGCCATGTTTGCACAGTTAAATGTTACATTATGTTATTCTATTTTTTATGTTAATAAACTATATTCTAAAGTTTAACTAATGAACCCTCTGGTTTCTTCAGGCTTCAGTTATTATCAGGATACTCTTCAAACTGGCAGCATTATCAAATTATATATCGTGATAAATATCGATATATTGATCAATATGGAAACAATTATCGTGATCATATTTTTTGCCATATCGCCCAGCCTTAGTTCAGAATTCTCCAAATATCCACCAAGCCCTTAGAGTCTTACAAATCCTCTGTGAGAGAGGCTTTAGGGGCCCTGCATGCTGCAGCCCCACTAAAGTCCAGAACTGGGTCCACTATTAAGTTAAAATCCCCCCCCAAAGAACAGTATTGTGGTTCCCTACAGCTTGTAATTTTCTTTCCAAATCTATGAAAAATGCCTGATCATCTACATTAGGTGCATATAGCCAGAATTAATTCTTGCCCTTTTTTTTTTCAGCCTGCCAGATAATAGCTCTTCCCAAGTTATCCTTAATTTGTTTAATTAATTTAAATTGCAGATGTTTGCTAATCAATGTAGCAACCCCCGTACTCCTGCTAGACCCCACACTATGAAACACATATCCAACCCACCCTCCGCGCAGATTTTCAGATTCCACAACAGACACGTGTTTCTTGCAAAAAGATCACATCATGTTTGTTTCTTTTAAGACTGGACATAACCTTTCTGCTCTTGATGGGATTCCCCAGGCCACTAACATTCCAAGTGGAGAAACGTGTAGGGCTTAAGTAAGACGACATGACTATATATTAAAATAGCACAACCATCTTCTGAGCACATAAATATACATAGTGGTGATGACTAAACACAACTAACCCCCAAATACTCACAGAACAGTCAACATGCATTTGAACCAGAACAACAAAAAAAGTGTCCAAAACGGTGTCCTATATTTGCGCCAGTCAGCACCAAGACCGCAAAAAAAAGCAAACAAAAACAGCACTCTGTAGTATCTATAAATGCCATTGCCTTTCGGGGGCATTCAAATGTCTTAACTCCTTGGTGTCGATTTTGAGCTTAGTAGGGTATAGCGTTCTGAATCTCGCCTCTCGCTCATGCAGTTTTTTCTTACACTCCTTGAATTTGTCACGCTTAATCTGTGTTGCTCTGGAGTCGTCCAACAGCATTATGTTGTTATTTTACCAAGCCAGCTTGTCCTTGTTTCTCGCCACCCGCAGCACCAAGTTCCTATACGATGATCTCAAAAACCTCGTCAGAATGGATCCGGGTCTCTCTCCTGCCCCGGGCCACTGGCTGGCGATTCTGTGTGCACGTTCGACCGCGCATTCTCCCTCTATCTTCAACAAATCCTGAATCAGCTCCTCTAAAAACTTCTACTGCATCTCCCCCTTCTTTGCCCTCGGGGAATGCCCACAAAACAAACATTATTGCATCGTGATCGGTTTTCCAAATCTTTTTCCCAGAGCAGGTCAACTTCTTTCTTGCTAGCTTAGCTAGTGGCTTAGCTTGCCCTTCTCTGTTGGCTGTTTTTAGATTTTCCACACGCTTCTCGACCTCATCCATTCTGGTGATTACAGTTTTTTCCAACTGCATAGTGTTTTAGGCAATCAATTGCATAAAACACTTTTTTCAAAACACTACACAAAATACTCTACCTAAGACACACAAATCTAACGGGAAGTGACTTGCTTTCCTTTTCCAAACACAACCAATCAAAATCCTACACTTATTTACCAGGGCACACACTCCTCACATGTGCAAACACATTATGCTTAACTGAACACTAACCAATCACTGCTGTAGAATAGGTCTATACATAGGTCAAAGGTCAGATTACCTGTTTTGAACAATGAATGCCAACAATAGACAGAGAGCAAGGGGAGGAGGAGGGAGAGACAGGGGTCAACAACGAGGAGGAGGAGGAGGAGGAGGAGGAGGAGGAGGAGGAGGAGGGAAGACGATAAAGGAGAGCCATCTCTGATGAGATCAGGGCCACACTTATTCATCATGTGATCAACCACGGATTGACCATAAGAGAAGCCCATCTTGAGTAGCTTTACAGTGGTGTACATACTTCAAACTTTCAGAAATGAGAACAGGCATGCAACTATCTAATGACTATTTCAGCATTACAAATCAATCAGACTTTGTTTTGCACAAAGTTCATACAATACTATAATAATAATAATAATAATAATAATAATAATAATAATAAAAGGAGATGTGAGGCATTTTGCATTTTGTGTGTGCAGTTTTGGGAATTGTGTGTAGAGTTTTGAAAAAAGGAGACATAGTTTTGAAAACATGTGTAAGCAGTTGGAAAAAACTGTAAGGTGGAAAGTTTTGTCTCGAAACAACAGAGCAGCTCTCTAGTCCCCAAGTTGGCTGAGATCTTCTCCAGCGCTGCAACAATTTTACTGATGTCCGCTGGCATCATGTTCTGAGCCTGTTGCTTTTCTGCTCTAGGTGCAGGAGCACCGCCATCTTGGACCTGCACAACCTCCAGTGTTTCCCACAGGTTGAGAATTGACATGTGGTGGTGGGCGGTGCAGGATGTGACTGCAGCGTTCAGTACTAAACTAGTCAAACAAAGGTGTATGAACTATTTATTGAAAACAATGACTACAAAACATGAACTAAAAATTTAGAAAAAAAACTATTAACTACTAGAAAAACTATTTACATATTAAACTACATCAGACCAAAAAATGATAGATACAGATAAAGTGTAAGTTAGCCTTTGATGTGCTGTGTCAATTAAATCTGGTTGGTTTGTCAAATGTTATAGTTCTGCAGATAAAATACCTGATTACCACGAGCCCAAATGTTAAATGTATTAACAACTTAAACAAGCCTATACCATGATCCATACAGACAGTTATGTTATTATAAATCTCAACAGTCTCCTCCTAACTCCTGTTTATTCTATCCATCTGTTTATATTAGATTAACACTATGTAAAGTTAGTTCTTGTTCATTTTGTTTGTTATATCATTGTTTGTTTTTTGAAGTGTTTTAATCTGTGTTTTGGGGATCCTAAACACACTGTTTTGTACTATACATGTCCCTGCACTTATTAAGATCTCATCTGAACAGATTTCTGTCATTCAAACAACTCGGAGTTGTAGTTTAAAACTTACAGGCAATGTAATAAAATTACAGGTTTTATTTGAGCCCCATTCCATTTATACAGTTGATGAATTTGGGCATGGGAACTGAAGGCTGGGTTAGCAACGATTAGCGGTTAGCTCCGGTCAGCTCCAGTTAACTCCATCAGACTGCTGCGCAGAGGGTGAACAACCAGAATCTGATAAATGACATTCGGGGAGCTTTCAAAGCAGTGTGGCCACGGCGTTTCTACGGTTTATTAGTACAGTTAATCCCATGGTAAGACCACCAGCAGCATGCTGCTACTAACGATAGCCTCGGAGTCCTGAGCCCGAAGGGAATGTTGACGCTGTGTCATGCACGCGGCGCGCAACGTCACAAGGGGGAGGGGCTAGAGGCCGCTGGTCTGTGTGCACTGTAAAAAATACATCATTGATTGGAATTTTTTTTATTTGGATTTTATCTACCTGGGCGGGTCTCAATCTACCTGGGCAGGGCACCCAAACACTGGCCTCAGCTCTGCCTGTGTGCAAATGCTTCTTAATATCTCCACAAACTGTTGACTTTATGTTTGGCCTCCACTATGTTTCTCCTCCAAACTGAGCATGAATGTCTGTGGTTACATATCTTAAAAGGATAAATAAAGCAGTGCAATGCAGAGCTTCCTTTCCAACCTACTACTCATTCATTACGTCACGTTACCCCCCTCATTTTCCAGTGCAATCTATCATCTAAGCATGTTTTGCAGGGTGCAAGGTTATGTTGTATTTAACCTCCTGGAATGAAACACACCTCAGTCTGATCTCTGCAGCCTGCAGGCAACTCCTCAAACTGTCCAATCCTCTCCTAGTTTTAGACCGGCCCCACCTCTCTCAGCCCCAACACCACCTGTGCTGTGAGCTGTGTTGCTCTCTGCTTCTGGTAGGAGACTCCAGATTTTTGCAATAACTCCATATAGCACAAATTACAACCGCAGCATTGTCTGCGAGGGAAAAAGTCAGGGTAAAGCTTACTTTATCAAGTGTCCACCTACTGTGTTTTACTCTGGATGTATCCTGGCAACTCCTATCCTCATGATTATAATTTAAGTTTTAAGTTAAACTCTTCTATAAATATCTGCCTTGACTGTTTCTTAGTGGAACTGAGAATAACCTGAAGTGCTTCCCCTGATTCTTGCATGAGTTTGTCTAGTTCCTTATTGTTCACTGTTTTCCTTCCACTTCAGTTTGGGAGAGCCGTTCACAGAAATGGCTGTGTGTCAGAGTCCTGTTCCCTCAGGGCTGTTCGTCCCTCCCTACTTTACTACTTTCTCTCTCTCATGGTCTGGTCTGGTCCCGGCCTCTCTTGCTGCCACTGTTGCTGCAGTTGGCCCAGCTCTGCCACAGTTTTCCATCAAAACACCAAACCTCAATGGAGCATTCAAGCCCAGGCCCGCTCCAGTGTTGCCCCTCCCTCCCATCCCACCCTGTTCTGACTCTGCCTTCTTTCTCCCTTTCTCACTCCCTGAGAATTGATTGGTCCAGTCCAGGAAGAGGTCCTAGCTCAGACTGTATCTAAAGGGATTGAATGAGCTGAGGAAAATTTATTCTTAAATGCTTTCTGGGGAGAGGGGGTGTATTCTCTTGTTTTATCATGATGTTGTCATTTAGGACTATAAATACTATGTGATGAGTAATATTAATGATTAAATCCCATGCTTGCATTGGATAAATTGCAATGTCACTACTGTTCACATTGTATCTCACAATATCATTATTTTCTAGGGCTGCAAGAATGCTTATTATTTGTTACAGGTAAACCTGTTGATTATTCTCTCAATTAATTATTTAGTATAATAAATGTCAGAAAATTGTGAAAAACCATCCCAAAGCTCAAGCTGATGCATTCAAACTGCTGGTTGTGCCCATGTTCAATAGTGGCTGATTGATTTACTGTCAATCAACATATGTTTCAGCTCTGCTAAGTTCTCGGTTATCCTATAATTTGTTTATTGTTCAAATAACAGAGTAGTGTTTAAAGTATCATTAGGACATAGAACAAAAAACTATTGTCTACTGGAGTAGACAGAGAATTCACTGCTAATGTTTCAAGCCATTGTGATAGTTTACAAGAGATGAACTGGGAAGTTATGTGAGCTATGACTGTGTGTCATTAAAAACTCAAGAGAGACCCTTTAATATGACCTGTCAGCTTTCCAGTGACTGGAGTCCACCAAGATACATGCCTACTGTGACAAACCTCTCCTCTCAGAATTTGCATAGTCATTACTACACTATTTTAAGTCAGCTAGGGTTGGGTATCGTTTGGATTTTTTCCGATACCGGACCTAAAACGATATTTTTAAAATGGTGCCTGAACCAATACTTTTAAAAAGATAAAAGAAAAAAATATATATATATATTAGGGCTGTGAAAATAACGCGTTAAAAAAAATAACGCAGATTAATCCATTCCATATTGACGTTTGACCCGGGCTGTTCTAGCCACTATTCGACTGTAAAATGAAGGAGGGAGACGAGAATGTGCTGCCTGGATCATTGATTGGAACATTTAGCTACTTGTTACTTCTTCCTGCCAACCCTGGCAACCGAAATCTGGTGCCACTGTTATGTCTGCTCTTCTCTCTGATGCTCTGAAACGGACGATACAGGCAACACAAACACCGCTGCACTAGTTAACGCTATACTCGACAGCAGCTAACGTTAGCCTACCGTTAGCTAGTAGCTGGATTAAACACTGTTAAAATGCTGACAGCTAACGCTAAACGGTGTAAAGTTTGACTGTTTTACTGTAGAGGATTCAACACCGGTATGTAACAATCTGCTAGCCTGACAAGCCAGCTGCCACTAGGGTGCGTCTAGATTTCTAGGCTAACAATCTGCAGCTGCCGTTGGAAAAACAACACAGACGGTGCGTTCAATGAAACTGGTAAACTACAGCCTAGTGGTGCATTTGACGTTATTGTAAATGTCCTTTTCCCATCTGGTGGTTGTTTTTGTCATTCAACAGCAATTTACTAGTGAAATAAGTTATTGTTATTGTTATAGATTATTATCAAATTATTGAATTTTGACCATATGGCCTTAGCAATAAACAAGCCCTTCTTTAATGTCACCGACTGTTGGTTTAGTACCCCTCTTTTTTCTTTTTCTTTTTTACTTTCTTAAAAAGTATCGGTTCAGGCACCGTTAATTATGTATGCGATTAATTTCGATTAATTAATCACAGAGTATGTAATTAATTTGATTACATTTTTTAATCGATTTACAGCCCTTATATATATATATATATATATATATATATATATATATATATATATATATATATATATATATATATATATATATATATAATAGAGAGAGAGAGGAGTACAAAACAACAGTCTGTGACATTTAAGAAAGGCTTGTTTATTGCTAAAGCCATATGGTCAAAATCAAATGATTTATTAAAAATGTAATAACAAAAACTACAATAATTTATTTCACCAGTAAACGACAAAAACAACCACTAGATGGGAAAAGGGTATTTTACAATAACTTTGAATGCACCACGAGGCTGGCGAGGCGAGTTTCAAGTAAACCTATCGTCTGTGTTATTTTTCTGTTGTACGTCCCGCTGTTGGAATCCTCACCAGTGAAAAACAGACACACTTTTACACCGTTCAGCTCTTAGCATTTAACCGTGTTTAATCCAGCTGCTAGCTGACGGTAGGCTAACGTTACCTTCTGCCAGGTATAATGTTAACTAGCCTCACATGCTTCTGTTGCTTCTTAAATCCGTTTCGGAGCATCAGACGGCAGCTCAGGCATTATAGTGGCACCGAAATCCATGTTGCTATTTGTTATGGATATACCGAAATGCCGTTAAGTCACCTGTGCCGTGTAAGCACCAGGTCTCGGTACCCAACCATACCATCAGCTCTGCCAAATTTGTGCTGAATTTTCTATTTTACAGATATTAGTTGTGCTTTATCTGGTTGACGTTGGACAGTAAAGGTATGTGGCTATGAGTCCCTCATCAGGAGGGTTGTAAGCCTTTCTATTGATTTGAATTGTCACTACATAAATCGGGCATGATGACTTTAGTTGTCAGTTAAAATACAGGCTAGGTGCTGGTAGTGCTGCTACTCTTGCAGTGGGAACTGATTTACTTATTTGTAAATTTCTCCTTTTTAACCAAAGGACACTTTTGCTTCCACATTGAAAGTAACTGCCATTTTTGATTTCACTTTGTAATTTAAAAATAGCTGTTATCATATCGGTCTCAGACAACTCTCACAGTAGCTCTGAGGAGGCATTCAATCTGATTGGTTATGGAAAGCACAATAGAGAGTGTCAGTAGAGACTCATTGTTAAATAAAGGCAAGGTTGGTAATGTTGAAAAGCTAGCAAGATTTGAAAGTAGCGAATCCTCGGGGCTCCGTACACCCTGCCCTCAGGGCTCCGGCTAGCTGTATCTGTAGCCTTTTTAGTTGCTGCTTTTTCAGTTTCAGTCTTTCTTTTCTTTGCCTTTTTTAGCAGGGCGGGTGGTTGCAAGTAACCACGGCCGTGGCAACTTTTGCCGAGTTTTCTCCTCCATTCTCCAGAAGACTTGCAGTAACTCCGGCAGCGACGATGCGCATTGATCTCAGGCTCGTACACTGGAGGGGTAAAGTACGCGCAGCGGGGCAAGGAGGCATTTCATTGGTTCTTTCCAAGTGGACCGTGAGGCAGTGATTGGTGGGCATTTTCTACAAGATTACAGCAGATGACGGATCTTTTTCGCTCCTTTATCAGAGCCCATAAGTTATTTATGCTGTCTGAGTGTAAAGACCATTTCAAACAATATATAAAAGAGTGTATATTGGAAATAGTTACCAACCCTGCCTTTAAGTAATAATTTGTGTGTGTAATTATGAGGACACGTTATAAACTCTACTGTGTATAGTCACACACAGATATATGATAAATAATTAAATGAAATAACCAGAAAAGAGAGACTGTCTCACTATCAGTTTTAGCTGTTTGGGGTAGTTATGCTGTGATGCTGGAAGGTCTTCGTTTAATAATCTTTTCAATATTCCATTTAGCTGTTTTAGAGTGAAAATCCACCACGTGGGTTATCCTTAGAATTTTTTTAAATTATTCTTATTGTGTTTTAGTCTACCTTTATCTTCATATTAACATTGGAAAAGTGGTTGTCAACCTTAACAAGGGTTTACAGTGGTCCAGATCTGATTGTGAGGGGAAACTAGGGACCTTTTTAAGGTCAATCCGTGGAGTGGTTTGTGTGTTTTCACCAACTTCTACCAGAGAGCTGGCAGTTTCAGGATTCTGTGCAGCAGGATAGTTTTGGTTGCCCATTAAGAAATAACCTACATTTTGAGAAAATTTAGCATGTCACAGTATATTTATTATAATTGTGAAAATCACCCTGTGATTGATATCCTTGAAACTCACAAAACGGCCAGCTTCATCACAAGTACTTGTATTTGTATACAGTGTAATTTCCTCATCCAGATGTGCAGCCTTCTGTTGGATGATTACTGGTACCTCTTTTTTGGCTAAACTGTCATAAATTTCTGGGCTTTTTACTTGTGTACTTGTTATGCTTTTTCCTTTTTAAATCTTTTTTTTTTTTTTTATTTTTTTACCAGTCTATCTTCTACCTTGTATTTCCGTCTCTTGCTGCCTTTTCTACTCCCCTGATACGCCACTCCATGGGTCTTCTCTGTCCTGTTGTTTCGCTCCATCGCTGCGATCTTTCTTCATGACCTCCTTTGTCCCTCTACTTAGCACGTAAATGTGTCGCAGCCAGGTCATTTCACGGGAATTTGAGATATAAATACTACACAGTGTAATTCTAAACAAAATTTTCAGTTCTCTTTGAACCGTTTTAACATGTACTTAACACGAGTCAAACATCTTGTTCAACATTATTTCTGAAAGCATGATTCATAAGTCTACTTTAGCATAGCCATTATAGACATCACCTAGCCCCATTAGAACTTGGTTTGCCTGTAAAGTTTTCATTTGTTCCTGTATGATCAACCAAGAACAACATCTGCCTGCTCAGTTTTGCCATCACTGAGCTTGTGCGTACACACGTCCCAGTTCAGTATGTGTGTTTATGTGCTGACTTTTCCATCTCTAATTCAGAGGTTTCTTAGGGAGTGGGCTACTTAAAGCCAGTTTTTTTTCTGCTGGAGGCTCTGGAACTTATTACAGTCTGAGGCATTTTCATAAACGGGCCATTCAGCTGCCCCTGCGTGGCTCTGAATGGGACACAGTGTCGCCAGGAGAAAGAGAGTTAATGTGGGCTAGTTAGTCTTGTGTCCTCCCTATTACGGAAGACTGGTGTAGTTATTCGTACTACTGTTTTGTATTATAATACTGTGTGCATTTAGATTTTAAAGAATACTAGTGCAATTCAGAGGTACATCCCATTTATTGTTTTTGTCTATTTTACATTTCCTTACGCATTTTTTACACAAGTGTCAAACCTTACTTCAAATAAACTGCTGTCCCACCTAGCAAATATGCCCTGAATAAAGAGATGTGGGCTTGACAAGAAGTATGAAAAGGTATTTGTTTTTGTGGGATTATTTCCTGGCGGTGACATCAGTCTTTTCCATGCTTTCCACTTCATCGCAATAAAAAAAAAAAACTGAATCTAAATTTAGTAGTTCTACTATATAACATGTATTTTTTTTTATTTACTACAATAAGAAGAATAGCAAAACATGACTGCCTCTAAACTGTGCTGACCGAGCAGACCCCACCAGGCATAATTTAGAGCCAAGGGGCCACAGATAATTGCCAAAAACTTCAAGAGTGTTCAGAAGATTTTCCTTTCAGTGGATTACAGCATTACAGATAAAATATATGATTAATATTTCCCTTTAAATAGTTTTAGGATATTCTCTCAATGACTTACAGGGAACCTATAACATGAATGGTAATTTTGTCCATTTTAAAGTGTGGCTTATGATTTATTTATCCTTCATGGAGTACTGGAGTTAAAATTGGTTCTTGTGTGCATTGCCAGGTCCACTTGGGTCAGGTTTTGTGAGCCATTTAGTCCCACAGAGGCTTATATATATATATATATATATACATACATACATACATACATACATACATACACACATACATACACACACACACACACACACACACACACATATATATATATATATATATATATATATATATATATATATATATGTGTGTATATATATATATATATGTGTATATGTGTGTATATATTTATATATATGTGTGTATATATATATATGTGTATATATATGTATGTATGTATGTATGTATGTATATATATATAATGTCAAAAGTGAGGAAGGAGACCTAGAGTCTTAAATGTAAGGAGACCTAGAGTCTTAAATGTAGAATTCATTATTTGACTCTAAACTGCTTTCGAGTTAGGGTTCATAAGGCCCAGATCAGACGGAGCTTGTCTTAGCAGCCTGGGACAGCTTTTTGTAATTGTTTCCAATGAGAGTGAAGCGTTTTGCGCGCTGCTTTTGGGTTGCTGAGTGCCTCCCATTTTTCCGCTCTATGCTCCTTGCGTTTTTGCAGGAGCACCCTGAGCTCCTTGAGTTGAAAAAAAAACTTAAAATCAGATCGTAAAAGCGGCCAACGTCATTTAACTTACCAGCAAAATAACTGTTGGCTGAGAGCGAGTGATCCGGTGGTTGCCTAGCTAGAAAAAGAAAACGACACAACTGGCATCGCTCTGTCTGATCGGGGCATCTTCAACAAAAAATGCAGTGCGATGCGTCTCACGTTTTGCAACCTGCAAACGTGCTCTGTCTGATCGGGGGCTAAGGCTTTATCATAAAGATGACCTCAAACACCTACTGTGAGAATTAACAGTGCAGTATCTCCTTAAATCTAAATTGTCATTTCAATTTGCATCTGCCAGACAGAAAATCAATAAATAAATCTCTAACTTCCTGGAAAACATGGCCTTTTCCAATATGGTGCTGACAGTATCCCTAAATTGTTTCATCACTACATCACTGTGTGGCAGTAATCCTTTTCGGGGCAGGCTGCCTCAAAGGAAACAGGCCATGGTTGTGATTAGGATATGATTATTACTGTCAAGTCATGATGTCTGTGAGGAACTAAATCATGGCACGCGTACACACAGCTGATATCTGAGAGGCGGAGGACATTTGACCTGGAAAAGGCTTTAATCTGCAGCTGAAGAACTCTGATGTTTGATCAGGATTATCAGGTTTACCACTATATGGGTCTCAGGGGAAGCTGTCAGCTTGGCATCTTGTTTTTCTCCCTCCATATAGGCATAAAGAGCTCAGTTTCGGTTTACTTTATTACATGAACAGTCACAGTTACTTTCTGTGAGATACTGAAGTTTCTCCTGTTTTATCTTGCAGGTTTCCCAAGAAAGCAAATAGGTAAGAAACTTTATTTTCTCATATTTTATTACAAAGATATATGCATGTTTATGGATAATCATGTGGTCACGCACACATACACACCGTGGTTTACATACACAGAGCTGAGGAAAATGAGGCAGGTTTTACTAGAAACTGGTGTGCTGTAACACAGAACTCTTCAGAGCTTGAACCAAACATACCCCCCACCCCACCCCCCTCTCTCTCACTCATGTACACACACAGAGACAGAGTGAGGGACAAAGGGGTCCCTCTTCTGAGGGCGGTCCATCACTGCCTTTCACTGTGAACAGAACAGTGGCCTTTCACAGTTGGGGCCGGTATAGGCAGAGGCAGCCATACATAGCCTCCCGAGGTTCAAGCCGGAGTCTGGCCTTGTAGCACCTACTCTGAGGAGCGTCCTTTCTCTGGCCTTGCTCCCCGGGCACTCAGCAGAGCGGCTCCACATCCGCTCTGGCTGTCACATTATACAGTAGACGCACTCAGCACAATTCGTACACTAAGAGGTCCTCTTGCCACATTATTCACAATGCTGAAGTGAACAATTGCTGGTTCTGTGTGTTATTTCTCCCGAACCTTCACTTGCATGCATCTTGTGCACATACATGGTAGTAGTACAGCGAGATGTAGTGACACTGCTTGTAAAAAATGCTCCTCTGCTATAAAAGACTACAGTGTTGCATATGACCGCACATAGTGGATAAATGCCAACATTTAACCACCTTGTTGTGGTGGGATTACCTGTTTCTCATGGGGTTTTCTCTTTCTCTAGAACCAGCAGCATTCTCAGTAAAGACCACCCCCCAGACAAGAAACCCAAAAGTGACAAAACCTCACTTCCCTCCAATGAGTTTGACCCTACAGGTAACATCCCACTTTCACTTTCAGCCTCATAGTCCTGTTCTGTTTTTCTTGGTCACTCTTTTTCTTTTACTCTCTGTCACATACTCTGGATGTTCTTCCATCCTCTCTCTCTCTCTCTCTCTCTCTCTCTCTCTCTCTCTCTCTCTCTCTCTCTCTCTCTCTCTTTCTTCTCTCTCTCTCTCTCTCTCTATCTCTATCTATCTATCACACACAAAGTCTTATGAAACAATTGTGCTGATGATGGTTTGCTCGATACACAAGGCATGCTGGGATGGGGAAAGGTGGTGTGTGTATCTTGCTCTATGCTTTGTGCTCTTCTGAAAAACTGTACATTCATTTTACTTGTGTGGTCTGATCTGAGAAAAATGTTGAGTCTTACCACTGGAGCCTAACGACGTTTTTGTTGAACAGAAGTTGGAAATGTTTTTCCTTTTTGTGTTAATTCAACTAACGGACAGTATAGTATGTCTTTATTGGCTAAGTATGCATTACACTGCATTATACCAACTGTTTGGCAGAAGCTTATGTTGCATTACATGTTACAGGTTTTAAGCTGATAAGCAAAGAAAGGTTTGATTATAGGACTTTAAAATCTGCAGCTGCATGTTTAATGTCCACGTGGTTTTTGTCGTTTTACATAAATCAGTGCACTGTGGGTTTTGTATGTTCAAAATGGTTGGGTGGTCTCGATGCATACTTGAAGGGCACAAAAAGGCACTAAGCCTTTTATGCACTCCAGTTTCAAGTTTATTGCAGGGTGAGATTGTTAGGGTTCGGAAACAGACTGGTTTGATATGATGACACTCCCTGTGGTATTTGTCAGCAATCAGGGCAGTATGATTTATGTAAGATATGGCTGAAGCTTCTGTATTCAAAACAAAATAGAAAATCCTCTGCACCACATGGTGGCTTGCCTGTGTATGATGCAACAAAACTTAGACAATATGTAATCTTTCAGTGGTTACACAAGACATGCACTTGTTGCCTTGTCTGTGCGTATCACCACACTAAAACCTTTTGCCATGTATCTCTCTGATGGTTTGGTCCTTTATTTTTAATTATGCAGTGATTAAACCAAGTGCAAAGTAACCACAGAGAAGCAAATTGATTCTTTATTTAAAGTGCTCATATTATGCTCATTTTCAGGCAGTATTAAGAGATTATATCAAAATAGGTTTACATGGTTACATTTTCAAAAAACACCATATTTCTGTTGTACTGCACATTGCTGCAGCTCCTCTTTTCACCCTGTGTGTTGAGCTCTCTGTTTTAGCTACCGAGTGAGGCATCTCACTTCTGTACCATCTTTGTTGAGAGTCGCACATGTGCAGTACCTAGATCAGCACTACTACCCAGTCAGAAGCAGAGTAGCGTGCCACGCTAGCAGCTAAGCAAGCATTGTAACACGTGTTACACACGTTTGTCACGGAAGTAAAGGCTGGACTACAATAGAGGTGTTTGGAGCAGTTTGTGAACAGTGTTTTCTCTGGAAGATGGTAAGTCCCTTTGGGGTGGACTTTGGGCTTTTTCACTTTGTAAACCTATAACATGCACACACAAAAAATATAACACAAAAAAGGAAAGGGAAAAAGCCCAAAAGCATAATATGAGCACTTTAAAACCTCCATCTATAGGTCCTCTTTAAATAAGAATATTGTTTCTTGACATGATTCATATTTGAATTTATGTCATGACTTTTTGCATGACTGCATGGTTTTCGTCTGTATTTCTGTTTATCCCTTTTTAGTCATCTGCATGAACTCTTTAACAATCTTTTCTTTTTTTTTTGGGTTTTTTTTTTTGGGGTTTAGTGGTGTAATGATAAAAATTTAATTAAAAAAAAAAAAAAAAATTTTTTTTTTTTTTTTTTTTTTTATTTTTTTTTTTTTTTTAAAAATTTTTTTTTTTTTTTTTTTTTTTTAAAATTTTTAATGTGAGCTTACTGCAGCTTTAATATTTTGGATCAGGAAGCCCTTATATTCTCTTTATTTTATTAAGGTCCTGGTGCATTTTAAAATCGAATCTGCACTTAAGCACATTATTTTAATGCAGGATACAAAGTTTTGAAGTTGCATTGGGTTGGTAGAGATATCTGTACCAGGATACCAGATACCAGGTATCTGTAGGAGTAAAGGTATTTTAAAAAGGTACTTTCAACAAAAAAAACGAGCTAGTTCATTTTTAGAGACTGCACTGCTGCCTGTCCGAACCATTATGTTTTATTAAACTACCTATTTGTTCATTTAATTTTTCTTCTCCCATGATTGTTTCTCCCTCATGATTTTCTCTTTCCTGTTTTGTGTTTCCTTTCCTTGTGTTGGTTCTTGTTTTGTTTGTGTTTGTGTGTATGTGTTTGTTTGCTGCTGTGCTGTCTGCGCTGTGGTCTGCGTGGTGGGGGCTGTGAGCAGAAGCTCTGGTGGTACAGAAGAGTGGCAGCAGCAGTGTGCTAGCAGAGGGGAAGCCTGAGTCCTGTGGTAAGATGCTCCTGCTGGAATGGCGGGTGTGACAGCTGCATCTATACATGCTTCAGATCGTGGTGTGAAATTGCCGCTAGATGTCTGTTTTAAGCAGAGCGATAGCAAAATAGTTTTATTTATTTAATTTATTTTTAGTCATTGTAATATTTGACTGCATGGTCAAAGGTCTGAGTTGCATGTCCCTCTGAGTTGGTCGCATAATCAGTGCCAAAAGATCATCTTAACTGGGATATATCAACACACAATTAGTTTGCTTGGTTAAATTCATGATGAAGAAAAAAATCAATACACAGTTAAGTTAGAATCATTAACCAGACTCTGTCTGAAAACTGAGAGATGCTTTCTGCATTTGCTTTGAACTTCTCCAGCAGCTAAAACCTGATGGGATGTGGTTTGACAGGCTGCAACTAACGATTATTTTCGTTACTGATTTGCCCAAATCTTGTCTTAAAAAAATCTTGTCTTAAAATGTATTTTTGAATTTAGTCACTTCATGAACTGATAAATATTTAGTTCACTATCATATAAGACAAAGATGAGCAGCAAATCCTAACAATGACAATTCTTTGCCAAAATACAGCTAAACACATTGCTTTCATCTCAGTCCATGGATGTTTTAGTAACTATTCCCACCGTGAAAAATGGTCACTATTGGAATCCATTGCAGGGTTTTCCCTACTTTTTTAAAAGGCTTAGACACAGCACCCAAGCCTTTTTGGGCACCACCTAAGCCGAATGAATGTAAAATCAATGTGAGCATCAAAACTGACTAAATGACTTTACTCAGAACTAATGATTGTAGTTGGTCCCCAGTGGACTTCTTGAGCAAGTTTTGTCAAGCTTTTTAGTCATATGTATTATCTGCTTTAGCTTTCCCAATGTTTTAGGCACAAATATGGTGACAATAATGGTCAAAAATGATGAAATTGCTTCTGTGTTTATTTTATTGAAAAACGCATTTTCTTGAGGGAGGACCCCTAAACCCCCCACCAATCATGTGCATCTAAGTCATTCACAAACCTAAGGAAAACACTGCATTGTAGAAGACTTTAGCAGCTGAGCTCGATATTTAAAAGATTTTGGATTACCAGGATGTAGATGCATAGTTTACTTTAAACCGTAATCTCACACTTGGTCCCAGGTCCTTATATTGATGTAAAATTTCAGTTAAGTGATCATCTAAATAGGATTAGAAAGGTAGCTCACACAAAAAATAATACTTGCATGCTAACAGGGACTTTATTTTTCTTAGAGTAAAGCTAAGTGCCCACTGAACAAGGTCACATTTCTTCAGAATCCACATTAGCAGGGTCATTATTGATTGTCGTCATAACCCTGTTCTCTTGGTTCTTGGGACACTTTTTCGCATTAATAGAGACAGAAGATTTCCAACAAAAGGACTTCTAGCTGGTGCCTGTCCTCACAGTGAATTGATAGAAACAAATTCTCAAGTCAGAAGTAACACTTTCTGCTGATGTCTAGTCTCTGTCTAGGACACAGTTTATCAAGATAATCCTCTACTATCATATTCATCAAAGCATAGTTCGCTCTGGTTGAATCAGTTTTCTCAATTGTGTCTGGTCTTGAACCAACTTAGAATTGAAGAAATTTGCAATTTGATGAAAAGCCTTTATCACAGAAACAGCACTTTGAACAGACTTTTAGATTTGAGGAAAGTAGTCTGACCTTTGCATGCCATTATTCTAATGACTTGAGTTCCTTCTTTTTATGATTGTCAGTATTTAAGGTCAGTTTATTCTCTAGAGTACATTTCCATGTGTTTCAGCAAAGGGTGCCGATTACAGATCAGTCAAACCAATGAATAATACATTAGCTTGGATAGATTAACCTGATCAGTGATCATGTCAGCACTTCCACGTCTTGGTTTAAAAATACCAACCAAAGATCTAAAATACTGTGAAGCATAAAACGAAGATCAACATCTTGAGGCAAATTCACACCAGATCTTTAACCCATATGGCTTCATCTGTTTCCTTGACACCCATGCCCTCTCCCCCTTTCCCTTCCCCCTGCTCCCTCAGCTCGACCTTACCCTCTCTCCATAACCCCCCCACCCCCCAGCCTGGGGCTTTTGCCTCCTCTAACCTCTCTCCGTGTATTAGCTCCTGTTCTTTCCACTCTCCAACCCCCACCCCACCACTGCCCATATCGATCGACTCACCCGCTGGTTGATTCTGCACAAGAAACCCGCTCAAGGCTCACCTTACTCTGCTTGGGTTACTTATACAATCTGCGTTGTAGAGATGTTTTAAGATAGCTTTCTATTATTGGAAAGTCTACTTAATTCTTGTTCATAATAACATGAGACAACATTTTATTCTATTTGAGCATTTTGTATTCTTTGGATTGTGTAGTCTTTTGTCTGTACTGTCCTGTAAGTCTAGTCGGTGTCAGCTAGACATTAGATTAGATCTAATCTCTTTTTGCTACGCTACACATCATAAAAAACCTGAAAAGTAACGTTCCTTTTTCTGGCTTGTGAGACTACAACCAAAAATGTCTGTGGTGTTCCAAACATCACCTCACGCAGAAGGACCATCATTGTCAGTGTTTTTGTATTTAAGAGGATTTTTTTCTTTTATTTTTGTTGTCACCAAATGAATGTCTAATATACATAAAACCAATATTGCTGGCCAGCAAGCAAAGCAACAAGTTTTCTTTAATGTACATGCTCACATTATGGGATGTTGTTGTCATGTTATCCTGACAACAGAGTCCTAAGCCCCTTTCACACAGAGATTCCGCAATAGCGGCGCAATGAAGGTCTGCCATTATGCCGGCTTTGTTTATTGACACAGTACCAACCAAAGCCAGCATAATGCCGCCCCAGGGTGTGATTTCACATAGCATGCCGGCATTCCGGAAGCAAAAGAGGCGTGACTTGTAACACAACAGCGTCGGCGTCTAGTGTGTAAGAGTCGATCCGCACTGTTAATTACCATGCGAACCCGACCCGACCCGACCCAGAAACCGGCAATTTTATGCATTATAGTAGCATAATAGTCTGTAGAGAGAAGGACAGAAACCGCCAAGGCGCTGCAGTGTGTGTGTGTGTGTGTGTGTGTGTGTGTGTGTGTGTGTGTGTGTGTGTGTGTGTGTGTGTGTGTGTGTGTGTGTGTGTGTGTGTGTGTGTGTGTGTGTGTGTGTGTGTGTGTGTGTGTGTGTGTGTGTGTTAGAAAGAGAGGGAGTAGAAGAGAAGGCGAACTATCGCATATAATGTTTACGTAAGTTATTAAAAACTTTGGCTAGCTTTGTCACTATTTGCATGGTACTCCATGAAGTCCCGCCATGCCGACTGTCCCTTACTCACAGATGTTGGTACGGCTCTGTTCCGGCTCTGTGCCAACCTCCTCTGCCGGCTAGGCGCAACAACTCTGTTCCCCCATTTCATCTTCGTAACTTTCACACAGGCGGCGAGGCATCTTAAAGGCGCAACATTCCTGCCTTTAACAGGCTGTGTGAAAGGGACTCTAGACCACTGGAGATGGGTTATGTGTTGAAATGTTAAAGGATGGTTTCACATTTTTTCAACTGTGTCTTAAAGCCATACTCACACGCCATATGCACTGTATATTAAAAGCATCATTGGTCGCTGTAATTGTTCCTCTTGTCCATACTGGCTACAAAGAGAACTGTAAGCGATGGATGGCAAAATCTCTTTGTCAGTACGCACCGGAGGAACAAATACAAAGATCAGTAATTATTTTTACGAGCATGCAAGTATTGTTTTAAGATAGACTTTAGAAAATGTGAACCCTATGTTTTAAATGAGGGATCTATTCCCTTATCTTAAGTGAAAACCACTCGTCCAGCATATACCAGGAAAAAAGTGTAAAAAGTACTGTTAATAGACTGTTTCAACGGCGACGTGTGATTATTATCACTGAGTCAAATCCCTTCACAATAAATGTTTCAGCTTATTCAAAATATCTGCTTAGCATGTAGTACAACAGTGATGTTTAGTTTTATTCGGTGCACTGGCTCCAGTGAGTTAAGTACATTTCCTTTTGTGACTTCCTGTTCCTTTTGAAAACACTGTAATGTCTTTCTGTCTCACTTGCAGGTCTGGTCCAGCGATGTGTAATCATCCAGAAAGATGAAAATGGCTTTGGGCTTACTGTCAGTGGTGACAACCCAGTGTTTGTGCAGCTTGTCAAAGAAGGTAAGGTGGAGCCTCAAACTTAAAAGGACAAAGAAAAAAATGTTAGTGACTCCTTCTGGTCTTAGCAATTGCAATGGAGATGTGGGCTACTTTTTTAATGCACTGACATCAAACTGTCATGGTAGTTTGCTCTGAACTCACAGATGTGAGGGGTAATTGGGGCTCAGCAACCACCACCACTCTGGCACTTACTTAGAGAAGTGAAGCCATTGACTGTATATTTCCTCCTCAGTAGTTCCACAGTAGCTGCAGCTTCTGCTTTATCATGTTGTCTTTTAATAAAGAGGGGACTTTGACAGGATACTTATGTGGTCCCCGGCAGCCGTTTACTGTCTGTAGAGGATGATGTGGGCTGTTATCAGGTCACAAAAACATTACACGGTCTGCACAGTAGGGAGAGAGGCAGAAGAGGAAGGAACTGATCGAGCCATCAGTGCTTGGCAGTGTTTAACCATTCCTGTATGGCTCCCCATTTGTGCTTCAGTCACTGACTCAACACAAAGAGCAATCTACTTTGTTTCATCTGAATAATTCATGCAACTTCTTTTTCATGTCATTGTGAACTGAGAAGCAAACAACATGTATCTGTAGTGTCTTGCTGCAGCTTTTCCAGTTCATATAGACAAGTAATGTAGTCGCAAGTTATTTGCAATGCTTGGCCTTCTACTTTCATTCCAACTGATCAGACAAAATTATGTCCTTGGTTGAGTGACGGCAGTTAAAATTTCCATACTAAACTGAAAACCCAAAATGCACTTAAGTAGTGTATTAGTAAAACTGTATTTGGTCTACAAAATACTTCAGCTGTATGCTGCTGACTGTAGAGTCAGACGTGGATCTCATAATAACCTGTCCCATGCCTAAATCCCTTTGTTTTGGGTGGAGCTGTGAAACAGGTCCTTCTCGTAATATAACCACTGTTATGGTCTTTCAAAATAGCACTCAAATAGTCACTTTGCAGCACCTGGTCTGTCAAGGCTATATGGTGTGTTCATTGTGCAGACCATGAAGCAGTACGTCTTATGTGCTTTCCCTTCTATTTCCCCTCCATCCATTTGTTCTATTTCTTTCCATACCTCTTCTGTTGCTTTAACGCTCTTTTTCCTGTGTGATTACCAGATGGGGCTGCTATGCGGGCAGGTGTTCAGACAGGAGACAGGATCATCAAGGTATTGTGGTCATCTGCCTCCATGTTTTGAAACTGCTAACGTCACTGTTTTCTTTTCCAAGGCCTATACAGAGGCTGTAGGCTGCCACCTTCTGGTCAGTCAGTAGCTCTACTGTCTTTTATGCTGCATAATTGAATGAGATGTCACATTGTAAAGCTGGACCTAGAAAGAGAGGTGTTGGACTCAGTATTTGTTTTTTTAATACTCAACATAGTACCGTTGCTGTCTTCCAGGTTAACGGGACCCTTGTTACACATTCTAATCACATTGAGGTGGTGAAGCTTATCAAATGTAAGTTCTTCTGTCTGTGTTCTAGCAAGAGCCACATTTACAAAAAAAAAAACAACCTTTAAGTAAAACTGACACTTTTCTTTGATTTATACATTATAGCGGGCTCCTATGTGGCCCTCACAGTGTTGGGGCGTCCTCCAGGGCTTGCCCAGATCCCTTTGTCTGAAGCGGAGTCTGAAATGTTGGGCGTTAGCATTTCCTCTCCAAATTCCCCAGCAGCAGAACGCCCCTACAGTCCTCTGGACCGCCTCTCCTCCACTCAACCACCATGGGTACGAAAGACATCAATTACTTCTGTTGACCTCTTTCTATTTCTTGCCTCCACATCATCTTAACTTATCTGCCTTGCACTGTATTCATATGTACATGTCATTGTAAAATTTTAAATTCTATTTTATTGTCATACTGTACACTATTTTTTATATTCTTACCATCCTCTCTGTTTTTATTCTTAATATGTTAGATGTTGTACTTTGAGAGCAAAGATTACCGGAGTCAAATTCCTTGTTTGTCTACGCAAACCTGGCCAATAAAACTGATTCTGATTCAGGGTTTTTAACCTGGGTTATCTATGTCTTTCTCTTCCTTCTAAATGTGCTCTCCGTTTTGCAGTGGCTTCTCTATATCCCATTCTTTTTCATACATTTTCTGTCTACTTAAATATTTGTTAAATGCATCTGGATTACCTATATCTAATATTTGCTTGAATGCTTCTCATCTGTAGTCTAATGCACAGTTCCTTTTCTTTTTTTTTCCCACAGGATGAGAATAGCAGCGTCTGCAACCAGAGGGTTGACATGTTGCAAAAGATGCTCTCAAAAGAGCAGCAGGAGCTGCAGGTTAGCATAACAATCACTGCCACTTATGGCATTTTTCCATTACACGGTACCTGCTCGACTCGCCTTTTTTGGTTTTCCATTACGAAAAAAAAGTCCCTGGTACCTGCTAACAGGTACTTTTTTAGTACCACCTCCATCCAGGTTCCAAGCGAGCTGAGCCGATACCAAAAGGTGACGTGAAAACCTGCAGACTACTGATGGGTCAGAGAGAATCGTCACTATTCACTGCGTCATCATTGCTAGCGACAGACGGGGGTGTCCTGAACAAAACCGCCATTTATAAATAGTTTAGCCAGTGGTGTGTTTTTTTTTTGCTGCCTCCAGCTTCTTTTGAAACAAAATTTGTCTTCTGGCTGTGGCTACAGCCACATGCCGAGAGTCAAAAACAACACACCTTCGACGTTCTGTGTGTGTGTGTCGCGTTAGGTCACGGCAGTTTCCTGCGGCGTCACTATGACGACCAGCCATGCTCGCCTCAGGCATGAGGCGGTACTAAATCTGCAATGGAAAATGGAGGACGGGGCACCGCGGTCAAGCCGAGTAGAGTAGAGTAGAGTCGAGCAGGTACCATGTAATAGAAAAACGCCATTATTGTCTTTTCTCTATTCTAACACTGTTTTCCTTGGTAGGTGTCTGCAATAGTGAGGTGATTTCCCCTTTTGTTGCACAGTTATGTATATAAATGAATGTTTTCTCATTATCTGTGTTGAAAATGAAAGGATCAGCTCTCATCCATCTTCCACTAGAACATTGTTGTGGCAGCTAGTATGTGTAGACTTGATAAGACTGCTGTTTTTCCATGCAGTGAATTGAATTGAGATTTTTCTAAACATCCCACACTTCAGACCAGAGTCAACATGACATATTTCTCTAGGCTGATTGTATACAAATAAGGGGATACTATTGGTCCTGATTGCTTGTTTCGATTTCACCCCTCTTGCTTTAAAGGCCATGAAGGAGGAGTACAGCAGGAACCCCTCCCCCAAACTACTGAAAGACATCCAGGAAGCTAAGAAACACATTCCTCAGCTGCAGGGTCAGCTCATCAAGGCCACTGGGGCAACACAGGTAAAGCCAAGTTTACACAACATGACTTTCAAAGTCGTCCAATCACTGTACTGTTCACACTGCACAACTTTCTGTCTTGTAATTGGGAGTCTTAAAGTCATTGTGGTAGTCAAACTACATGACTGACCGGCGACAGGGGGATCAAACAATAAAAGACCTTTCACCAGGAGGAATCCCTGATGTGCATGTCTGGTCTCGAAACTGCTTTTTGTCACAAAAAACACAAGTGACACGGGAACTGGCATAATACTAGCGTGAGATGTTTTTGTTCAAGCAATCCGCAGAACCTTCCGTGTAGTCATGCTTGTTGATGTTATTGTTGGCGTACGTGTTCACAAAATAGCCAGTTTCCACACGTCTTTACTATTTATAGCCTGTTATCTCAACAGCTTTGCTCCATGTTGCAGATGCGACACGATGCACAGATTTCCCTCTGATCTGGGGCTTTTCTTGGGGAGCTCCAAAAACTGATGCAGAGTGGAAAATCGGGGCTAAAGTTGTGTAGCGTGAACTAGGCATTAACTAACTCCCTCTATATGCTTGCATACAGAATAGGGTATCTTGGGACACTGATCTACCAGCAACATCCAAGCAGTGTAATGTTGTGTTGTGCATTTAGGGTTTTTTTTTTTGTTTCTGTGTTGCGCTTATTTTATTTTATATACATCACTCACTGAACCTTGTGTTATGTATGGCAACATATTAGGCTGCTCTCTCAATTTTAAAAGTCATATTTTATGAAATTAGAATAAAATACTCATAAATCTATGTACAGTATTATTACCGTGTTGTTATTGTGTAATAAGGTTGTTTATAATTTATAACAAATGTTGTGTGAATCCGTAGGAGGCTGTTCCAGGTGGTGATGCAGATGATGGTAGCATGTTTGAGACCGAGCACGCGTCCGTCTTTAAGGGAGACAACAGTACAGAGCTGTCATGGAGCAGCACTCCTGTAAGTTGTCAGCACTACTAACCAACATCATTTAAATTTCCCTCTGAACTTTATATTAAACCATTCCAATACTAGGTAGCTTTATGACAATAGATTAATGGCCTCATGCTAAATTAATGAGGTAAATCAGTCTTAGCCCTGTTTAGCTTTGGCTATGATAAATGTATGTATTTACTCATGTATAATAACTAACGGAATACATTATTTGGAAATGGTTGAGTTTTTTTGAGTTTTCTTTTGTTAAATTGAGATTAATTGAGACTGTAATGTTGTGTTCCATCCCACCTCCAGATATCTCGTGGGTTTGGGCCTGGATCTCCAGAGAGCCTGTACCCAAGAGAGTCATCCTGCCCCAGCCCAAAGAGCACACCCAGGAACAGCTTCAACTCCTGCTACTCTCCAGAGGCAGAGGACGCCACTGACCTGGTAACTATACTCTTTAGCCGTGTGCAAATTCTGCATTAGAAATGTACTCTTTCTTGGTGTACACTTGAGGAGAAATATTGCATGTTGATTTAATATCCCTGTCCGTGCAAGTAAACCCCAGTCAGTTGGGTTATACTGTAAATGTACAGATGGAGAAGTAATTCCACAATGTACCAATGTTTTTTTCCCAGGACTCTCTGTCCCCTACCACAGTCAGCAGTCCCTCTTCCTTCCGCCTCGTCTCGCAAATCATTGGAGCTGAGGACGACTATTTTGATTCAGACCAGGAGCAGGTATTTACCACAAGGCAATATCTTAACATCTATGTCATAATACTAAACACAGCTGTCATATTCAACATATTTTATAAACTTTTCTTTGCAAGCAAGGTCTAAATAATTAATATTCAAACTTGTACGTCACATGTGAAGTCAGAAAAAAGAATAAGAGTGCAAACTGTTGAACTGATGTTGTTTCAGACTAATGGCCAGTGTAACAGCTTTAACAGCATTGAGCAGCTCAAGTCTCGTCCGGCCCACCTCGCAGCCTTCCTTCACCATGTCATCTCTCAGTTTGACCCTGCTCCTGTGGTATGACCCTCTTCCTTCACACTTGCAGCCTGGCAGACATTACAGCTCACTGTTGTTGTTGTTGTTGTTGTTGTTGTTGTTGTTTGTTTGTTTTTAATTAATTGTTATATCATGTCCTTTAGCTGTGCTACCTCTATGCTGACTTTTACAAGCAGACCAACTCCAAAGAGACCAGACGGGTGTTCATGGACCTCCACACCTTCTTCATTGACCGTGGAGCAGTAAGTGCAGTTTTAGTTCCCCACAGTGAAATATGGGCAACACTACAAGTCAGACATTTTCACAAAAATGACAACATTTGACAACATTGTCAAAATGACACTAATTACACCAAGGACAGCCCCCGACATCTGTTGGTGTTGTTGTCTTTAAATCCAAAGCCTAAACTCCAATCTGAAAGACCAATGATGAGATTTTTGACAAAACATGGAATGATCCACATGATGAAAAAAAAAAAACTCACAGTTTACACCACATCGCATAAGACAGTCAAATTTACAGGTTAGAGCAAATAATTGACTCACAGCTAATTAACTATTACATCATTCATAGGTTATGACATGTGATTATGAGTGCTTTGATTTAGGATCTGCCCTCACATTGACATTGAATATCGCTTAAAAGGTTTTGCTGGACTTCAGTATATTTACTTATTTCTTTTTTTCCCAATTTGTTGTCCAAGTGTAAAACTTTTTTTATTTGTATTTTTTTACAGAATTTGAAGGTTGCAGTTCCTGAATCCATCTCTACCGATCTCGGTAAGTATTTCATGTTGTGCTTTTGCTTCATTTGGTTGTCTGCAAAGTGTCATTTTAATTGTCACTTTAACCATTTGGCCATACTCATTACACAGTCCCTGTAAGCCATGCACACTCCCAAATAAGGTGTTAAGAACTCAAATGCTCTGATGGTTTGGAAAGTATTGCTTAACCATAGCAGTGCATATTAAGGGTGCACTTGACATAATCCTGTCAGAGACTTGGCATATACTATATGCAAGTGTGTGTGCATTTGTTTCCAGACCGGCGGCGGACAGAACTGATCCCTGAGGAAATAAACAGACAACATGTTCAAACACTGCAGGACTCTCTGCTCCCTGACATCCAGAAGAATCTTGAGGATTTCAGGTAAACTTGTCAGCTCTGAATTTTTATTTACCATGGTGTGGTAGGTTCTGATTAATTGCAGAACTTGAGAATTTGGTTCCCACATTATGTAAATAGGGGGGAAAAAATCATTATAAAAAATGATCACCCAACCACACTATATGACTTGATATGTTGGCATATGTAGGCAGAAGCGCAGTATGGGCCTAACGGTGGCTGAAGTAGAGTTGACCAGACTGGACCAAGAGAGAGTCAGAGACCGTGTCGCTCTGGAGCGAGAGCGCTCATATGCTGAAAACATCATCGCCAAGATAGAGGATATCCTGTAAGTAGCACATGCACACACAGTTACATGATGCACATGCCATTCATAACAACATATGCTACGCAGATGCACAAATATTTACAAATATCTCATGTTTCTAACCATTATCAGCCACTCATTGTATTGTTGTTGTTTCTTTAGGTTAACTACTCAGACCACAGAGGAAGAGAAATGGTAAGCCAACTTTATTGATTAATAAAATGTAAGACTTCAGGGGCTCTCATGGCCTCTCGAACCATCTGTGTCTTCGTTGCATTTACAGCCTGTAATGTGTCCCACAATAATATAAAATAACATATTCATTACTTTATTTGACTTTGTGACTCCTTTTAAATGAATTATCTTATTTAATGATATCTGTCAGTGGTAGTCATTTTTGTTAACCTTTTAAAGTATAGTCTTTGATGTTTCGGCAAATAACACACAACATATTGCTGTCATCCCCCACAGTTTACAAATTAAACACTCGGGCAGTCTCTTAAAGAAAACATGTAATTTATGCAGTGTGTTTATATTAAATAATTCAAAAGTGTGACTGATTGAAACAGTCTTGTTTGAAATGCCATATGGTCGCAGCGCACCCCAGATGGTTTGTGTAGAAATTGTACAAGAAGGAGTGGTATGACATATGGTGCATGTCGCAATATGGACACTTCAGATTGTAGCATCCTGTTGTTTTGTCGGTTAGAATTCAAAATGGAGCAACTAAACTCAAGTGTTGTCCCTTTTGTTTTCATTTAGCACTACAATGCAGTATGTCATTTATACATACATGAAGCACCTTGGTGTGAGGGTCAAGGAGCCTCGCAGTCTGGAGTCCAAACGGGTCAGGATCAACTTTCTTCCCAAGATCAAGGTACTTAACATTGCTTTTTGCGCCTTTACCCTTCTTCCTCTCCCTTTATCATCTACCTGACACGCCCCTTGTTTTTAATAAAATACAGAAAAGCATCAAGACAGAAAAGGAAGGAGAAGAGAAGGTGAAGAAACCCAGATTTCCCAGTATCCTTGGACCTCAACGTCGGCCCAGCCGCATTGAAGCAGCATCGGGTGAGTTAGAACTTTTGACTAAGAGGAAATTATTATGACACTTCTTAAGCTTTTCCAAATTTTAACTCCACATTTCTCTGTATTCAGTGGGTAAAGCCTTGGATGGTCGGCCCAGGCCACAGAAACAGTTGTCTCAGCCTTCACTGGGGGCAAGTGATCACATGGAAGCTGTTCGTCTAAGAGGCAGCCAATCGAGCGAGGGCTCTGAACTCACACACTCCATGTCTGTCAACACCTCATCCCCAAACAGCGCCACCTATGGCTCAGACACTAGCCGAGACACTGATATGGGTGAGCTACTGAGCGACTGGACTTGGCACATCAATAGAAGAAAAAGACCGTTGAAGCGACGATTTCTAACTTGTTACTTGTCTCTCAGGTGGGACTCCGACCTCAGGCCTCCCCAGGCTGAGTGACGGTCTTCAGTCCGATCCTCTTGACGGGTTGCCGTACCCTGCTTCTCCCTTTGACCTTTACAGCCTGGACCAACTGCAAGAGGACGACAGAGAAAGCGACAGGTGCATTTACAGACACATTTGCAGTAACACTTTGGCTTCCTTACATAGAGAATATTTATTTTTAACCTTGATTTTACTGTTAATTGTTTTTGTAGAGCCCATGAGGGAACACCAAAGGCCATAAGAAGGTGGGGAAACCTGATCATTTTCAAACTTAAATTCATCTAAACAAAAGTGGTGATATGCAGTGGTGAAACTTTAGTAACCAGATGAAAAGCTAACTTTCTGTCTTGCCCTAGGCTTGAGGGACTGGGTGCAGCTGATGTCCAAAGTGAGGACGACCAGGGAACAGACTCTGAGCATGACCCTCCAAACTGGCAGCAGCTGGTGGGACGAGAGGTCCTTGCGGGTCTCAGGTCTCACGAAATCAAGAGACAGGAAGTCATCAATGGTGAGGACATGGCTTACCACTTCACATCATATGACATATTTCATTAAAGCCAGATTTATTTTTAAAGAATATAAAAGGTTCCCCCTCAATGTGCTTCAAAATCATGTTGTGTAATAGAGTATAGTGAGTAGAAGGGAGAAGAAAGAGATACGCAGCAGCAGAGCATCTGCTGGGATCCAACCCAAGTTGCTGTCGAATGTACATCATGTTGAGATGTGCAAATGATCTGCCATCTTGAATTAACATCTCGCATTGTGTCTGCAGAGCTGTTTTATACAGAGCGTGCGCATGTTAGGATGCTGAGAGTTTTGGACCACGTTTTCTACCAGAAGCTCTCCAAAGAGTCCATCCTGCCTCCGGCGGACATCAAGAACATCTTCACCAACCTGGACGAGATTCTACAGCTGCATGGTACGCACACACACACACACACACACACACACACACACACACACACACACACACACAAAAAAACACACACACGTACATCATAATTCAACATAAATTCTTACCTACACATGACTGATCTTAAGACACAGTAAAAGAAAATAATCAAACTAAAGTTTAAAGTAAAACTAACTACAACAGCAGTACACACAGCACCCTCACATTTTCATGTTTTATTCTTCATCTTTGTTATCTTACACACACACACACACACACACTCTGACTGTCCATTGGTGCCTCTCTGAATTTCAGTTTCAGTACTGGAGCAAATGGCAGCCGTTCGGAAGAGAAATGAGTCTTCAGTAATTGATCAGATAGGAGACGACTTGCTCTCCTGGGTGAGTACAATTCTCAGGCTGAAATTGTATTTCCTCTTTCAAACATTTTCTTATATTGAATAAATTTCAAGATGACTGATGTGGTAGGAAAAAAAACATATTGTGCACAAAGAAATGGAACTGTTGCCCGAAATTGCTTTATAGCGAGAAATAAAAATGTTGATGTTGGGATGAAATTGCTTTCTTTGGCCTCAATTCTGTTGGTTTTGAAATGTCTTGTGTACAGGAAAATGGTTAGTTACAGTTTTAATACTGTATGAGAGAGAAGGGGTTAACATTAAATCCCTAAATCCTGAAAGACAAAACATGGCACAAAAGTACAAACTCTGCCAATAAATGTTATCACAGTGGAAGCAAGCGAGTGAAATGGAAGCCTGTTTCTCAGTAAATGGTTATGTCAGACAATGCCCTAGATTTGGCTGACATCTCCACATCTCGGTATCATGTGTGATACATTAGATGCGAGTTAGCTCCATATCAGCTGGCAGCCTTGTCTAAAATATCTCTGTGGGGGATAAGTAGGGTAAACGGTCCCCTGAGGGTCTGAGCATTGATGTAGTCTACATTTAAACTTAAGCTGTCTCACCTATGAGGTCTATTAAGCCTGGCCCCCTTCTGGGAGTTGCTGCTCATTGTAGTGGTTAAATACTAGACATTCCCATGGCAACTACCCCTGACCCAGATCGACTGAGTGACTGATCACCGTCTCTGTCCGTCTCTGCCCTGTCCTGTCCTGGGTTGGGTGGTTACAGTTCAGCGGTGGAGAGGAGGAGAAGATCAAGAAAGCAGTGGGGACTTTCTGCAGCAACCAGCCTTTTGCTCTGGAGATCATAAAGACCAAGCAGAAGAAAGACTCGCGGTTTACATCGTTCGTCCAGGTACTGACATTATGCTTTACAAATTGGTTTAATCTTTGAAATGTCTAGTTAGCAACTATACTGAATGAATGCTCAGAATGTGTCATACAGAGAAGTTAAACAAGTGATATATATGTGTGTGTGTGTGTGTGTGTGTGTGTGTGTGTGTGTGTGTGTGTGTGTGTGTGTGTGTGTGTGTGTGTGTGTGTGTGTGTGTGTGTGTGTGTGTGTGTGTGTGTGTGTGTGTGTGTGTGTGTAACAAATGTAGCTGAAATGTCACTTATCTGGGTAAAAACACAAGCTACATTTTAGTGTTGCTCAGTCACCATTAATACTTGTTAAAAGATGGCTGTTTGGCGACAGCTTAAGTTCACCCCTCCTGTATAATTTTTCTTATGCTTTGCAGGAGGCAGAGAGTAACAGACTGTGTCGCCGACTGCAGCTTAAGGATATCATTCCCGTAGAGATGCAGCGGCTCACCAAGTACCCCCTCCTACTAGAGAACATTGCCAAGTACACAGGTGCTTTAATGTTAAAAGTGTTGAATGACGTTCACAAAGTTACACATTTCGTTTACAAAGGTCTTAAATTATGTCTTGAAAAAAAGTTCAGTCAAAAGATTTTTTTGTACTTTAATCCCTACATACTAGCTGTGTGCATGGTCTTGGATGTAATAATGATTCAAAACAAGATGTTTGAATAAACAACAAATGTGGCAAGTAGATATTAGTCATATTGAATGATAATTGAATAGCTGCAACTAATGTCATAATCATTTTCATTTTTGATTAGTCTACCGATTATTTTCCTGATTGATTGTTCTGTAAAATGAAAATTCCCATCACAAGTTAACCGAGTCCAATGTCGTCAGATGTCAGTAACTAAAGCAGTAAATCGTTGGCATTTCTGCTTTAAAAAAATTACTTCATAGTTCAATCAAAATTATGAGATACATTTTCTTGCGTTGGACTAATTGCTACAGCTTTATAATATAGTATAGTAGTATATATAGAGGCAAGACACTAAATGTGATTAAAACATACAATAAAGCACCTGCCAGCCACTTGTTTTGGCTGTGGACACACATGAAGCCTAATGATGTCAACATGCCTGCAGGAGGAGCCACAGAACAGATTTGTGCATTCAGACAAACCACTTACAGTTACACTTATTCAGATACTTCAAAGTCTCTTCCACTCAGTCACGAATACTTAGTCAATCACTGACTCTGTCACAGGGAGAGACATTGTGATCTACTTTTAAAAATTAAAGTTTCAAACCAATATTGTACTCTCTCCACCATTGCATCGCCTTTTAGACTCTCCTGACTTGACTAGAAATTAATTCTTGCTTTTTCTGCACTGCTGCAAATCCCCTGCATGTGACATCCATGAAAAGAGTTAAATTATTGTATCCAGCTCTCTGTCTCTCCTGTGATCCTCAAATCAATTTGATCCTATGGGGCAACTAATTCAATATGAAAACAAATGTACTCATGTTGCAAGTAACCATGGAAATGAGGAATACAGCAATACCTAGTTTGCATTTTCTTTATTCCAAATGTAATATAATACAATAGATAAAGATGGGACTCTTAAGAAAGATGAAAGTGTATAAAAATGGACCAAATGAAGTCTCAAACAAGGTTCTGTGTGGCAACATACCAGCCATTAGTGAATTACAGAGACAAATGGAGAGATTAGCATTTTAATGGTCCTGGAGCGGCAGTGCACATTTTGGGAAATGTCACAGCCATTATTTGGTCCATCATTTTAGTCTTGGCTGGGGTTTGGCTCTCACACAGAAAGAATGCACTAACGATAAAGTATAACCAGCTATTACGGGATCGTAATGCCCCGCTTTATCATAATTTTTGAGAATGATTGTGTGTTAATGGACAGAGGAAATATCAATTTGCCGGACAGCCCCCCGCAGAACTAAGGAGGCCTTACTTCTTATTTGATGTCGTCATATCTTTCAGACAACGCAGTGGAGAAGGACAAAGTGAAGCAGGCAGCAGACTGCTGCAGAAAGATCCTCAATCACGTCAACCAGGCTGTGAAGGAATCGGAGGACAAGCAGGTAGGATGTTCTTTGAAATCTCCTTTCCAATTTATGCCATCCCGTCGACTTTTCTCTTCCTCCCCTTCAGTCTCATCCCAAGTCCTTCCTTTTTCCTGCGCTACCACAATTTGTTTTTTCACTACCTTCTTTGCTCCCCAGGCAGTGGCTTCCTTTTTAAAAAGGCGCTTACTTATCCCCTTTCCTCTGTTTCCATTTCTCTCTCCGTCCTTCCTCTAGAGGTTGGAGGACTATCAGAGAAGATTGGACCTCTCCTCTCTAAAGCAGACAGACAACCCCATGATCCTGGAGCTAAAGGTGAGTTATCTACACAACCCCATTTAGCTTCAGTTAAAGCACACTCACTTGTTGTACACCCACATACGCTGCGTGAAATATCTTCTCAGTAGAAAGGTAGTGCTATGTGGAAAGTACTCATAAGCTTTACAATTATTTTCCCGTTCTACCTCCTTCAGAATTTGGATTTAACCAAGAGAACGATGGTGCACGAGGGACCACTGTCATGGAAAGTGAACAAAGACAAGACTATTGGTTTGTAATCAGCACATTATTGCAGTTTGATTGCAACTTTGATTGACATTGCTTCCCAAAACTAAATATAAGTGTCCCCTCTATCTCTTTTTCAGAGTTGTACACACTCCTCCTGCAGGACATCCTGGTTTTGCTACAGAAGCAAGATGAGCGCCTGATCCTGAAGTGTCACAGTAAAAACCTGGCAGGCACCGCAGACACCAAACATATCTTCAGCCCCATCATCAAACTCAATACTGTGCTGGTGCGCTCTGTGGCCACAGGTCAGTTAACACCCAATCTCTTTTCGGTTTAGCATTTCACAAAAATCACGGAACATTAACTTCATAAATCCGGATCAGAGCAAATCATCAAAACAAACGAACCCCTTCCTATACGACATCCAGGCATACAACCCAGAGTAAGGTATCAGGAAGTCCTGGCTTAATGCACAAAATTGTGATTAATCTCACTCTGAACCTTGTGTCCACACTCTCTCCTGCCAGACAACAAGTCCTTCTTCGTCCTATCCATGTCAGAAAACGGAGCCCAGATCTATGAGTTGATGGCGCCCACAGTTTCAGATCAGAGAACGTAAGACCACATACCTTTTGATTGATTAATTCAATTTGTATTGCTCCAGTTGTTAAATGTGCTAATAACTGTCTCCCCTCTTTGCACAAGGTGGCAGCGTCTAATCACCCAGAGAGCTGATGCCATGAAAGTCAAACCTCACAGCGTTATACCCTTACCTCAGACTGAGTACGTTGTTCAACCATCTTTCTATTTGGTTCTCAGGGTTTGAGCTTGTTACTAACATAAGATGTTGCTTGTGTGCCAGTGGGGAGAGAGACGGCGTGGAGATCATCACAGCAGGTGTTTCCAGGCTGAATCGAGACCCAGACCGCACATCCACCGGCAGCACCCAGTCCACAGGTAGCTGACGAAACAGGTTTTCCCTCTGTGTTACTTTAAGTATTCTACCCTGGTCAACTGTGTAGAAAATCCTTCTCTAATTATACCCCGTCAGATAAAGAGAGCAATCCAGCCCCTAGAATTGTGACGCAGGGTTCTCTACAAGGTAATAATCCCTTTGAGGGAGTAAAGGCAGAGGAAGAGGAGGAGGAGGAAGGTTTTGTGGACCCAGAGCCTCCCTACCAAGTGGCTGAAGATGGCAAAGAAGGAGACTCGTTTGACACGTTTCCTTCCAGAGCAGACGAAGCATTGAAAACATGTAAGCACACAAGACGACTCAAAATCTAAAGCACCACGTATGCAGCAAATGAATCAGCCGTACACCGATATTGTATGTAAATATGAAACAATCATAAACCCTTGTCCTCCGCTGTCCGTCAGTGGCAGCATTAAAGCAGGTGTTGGTGACCCAGCTGATGTCCCAGGAGGCTGTAGAGCAAACCAAACGCTCCACGGGGGCACGTCTCCTCAGGACCACCTCTCTACGGACCCCCGTAGACAGCCGCGCACGGGTGATGGCCCACAATGGCTCCCAGACAGAGGACCCGACTCAGGACCTGGGCTCTGGGGACACGGGCTTCTTCGATTCTCCTGAAGACTATGGTGAGCCTGGACAGTTTGAAACAATTGATTTGTCGTTATACGTTACCCTGTAGGTTTCAGTAGGTGACACTAGTGACTGTAAGGCGCGCTGTGTCTCTTCCTGATCCTGCAGTTATTTCCACAGCAGTAGTCCTAAAAGGCTTCTTCTCAAATCTCTCAGCAGGGTATTTAGTCCTGGAGGGTTACGGCGGCCCAGGGGAGAGTAGCACAGATGATGACATCTTGGCATCGACCACAGGGAAGCAGCTGAGAACCTCACAAGGCTGTGCTGCCGACTCTGGCATCAACTTGAGGTTTTCTTCGACGTCACAGGCCGGCAGCCTCTCCTCTTTTAGCAGACAGGTCTTGTCTCACCTTAGAAACCTTCAGGTCAACCTCAACTACCTGAAGGTAACGGTCACTGAGCTCACCAACACACATGCCTATAAAAACAGTGTGACTTTTACACACCTATATTGCCTGATCTGACCGTGAGTTGTTTGTTTCTCTTGCAGGAGGTTGAGGCCAAGTACAATAATCTAATACGCCAAAGGCCAGAGAGGTCAGCAGCAGACACGGATGGAAACAAAGGTATCTCAATTTATGCTCAGTGTCAACGTATGAATTACTAGATATAAATCACATCCTGTATCTGCCCTTTTTTGATCCTACGCCTCAATTCTTTCCCCAGATAAGAGATAGTGGAAGTCTGTACCGCAGCCTTTGGCTCTGGTCCCAAAGAGGAAGTACCGACTTGTAGTCTGTTCCTACTTCTTGTGTCCTGGACTTTCTGGACATCTTATAAGCTTGTCCTCTCACTGCTGAGCCCCTTTTTTTTCCATCGCCATCGCCCACGTTCGCCACAGAGAATGAGAGACTTAGTGTGAGCAGAAACGTTTGAAAGGGTGGAGTCATCTTTGTGATGCTGCGCCCCCCTTCTTCAGCACAAGGCAATCGGGGAAGTGGGATTACCCCCAAAACCTCACCCCTCAACCATCTAACACCCATTTTCCCCAGACCTCCCTTCAAGAAAGAGAACTTATACCAAAATGTACAAAGATGTGTGTTAAGAATATATATATATGAAACACAAAACAAGAAAAGGAAAATTTTAAGATAATGTATTAAGATTTTTTTTATCCCAAGATGTATTTATTTTCGTTCTTTTCTTTTTTTTTTTTTTTAAGTGTTTCCCACATTGCTTGCATGCTTTTGGCCATGGTGTTAACTTTTTGGCTGCTTTTCCTGCTTCAGTCATACAGGGTTAGTGTGAGTGTTGGGTGCACGCTAGCATACAAGCACGCTAGCCTAGCGTACCCTTATGAAACGGCAGGAATATATTCAGACTGATAGAGGCCAGAGTTGCAATGGTGATGGATAGATCCCATTGTGTTACAACTCTTGAATTGTGTTAACGTCTGGAATTTCACATAAATTCTAGGTGTGGTGTTAACTAGAATGAAGAGTCTGAAGGCTCTGATCTGGTCCTGTTGCATTTTCGTGCCGCCTCCTTCCTCTTCCTCCTCCTCTCACTGAGGGGTATTTTGCCTCTCGTCTGCTCCTCTTCTCCTTTGCGTGTGACTCTCCCCCTTCTTTTCCCTGTGACGCTTTATGGTTGTCATCCTTCTCCTTTTCCTCACATCCCAGTGGCTTTTTCGTGCTTATTTATCCTCTCCCACACTCTGTCATGCTTCCTCATCTGCATTTGGGTATCTTGCCCCGTTTCCCTCTCTGTTACAAGGAGCGCTCATGCTTTTTCAGTATCACTTCCTGACAGAAATGCTGCTTCTTTCTGCTGCTGTTGGCGATGCTGATCTGACTGCCTGATATTCTAATAATGTCATGAAGTTCATCATATGTACAATGATCAAGTTGGAAGGTTATGCATTACTTTAATAAATAAATGGTGCCATGACACATTCAAAAGGAAAAAACCTTACCTGTCTTATTTTTCTTAAAGCTTTTATGCGCACCCGATTCCTTATGTGAATCTCATGAAAAGATATAAAATGACTACATCGCCAGGCTGGTACATGGTCAGTAAATTGTCTTTTAGCACTTACTGAATGACTGTTTCAGTAATGGAGAAATGACTGAAGACCTTTTTATCACTTAAAACATGATGAGAAAGATCAAGGACACCTATCCTTGCAGCCTATCCTTGAATTTTTCCTCACTCTATTGTTAAAATGACTAAATTTGATCAAAGTGATAAAGAAACATTCAGTTATGCTATTAATCTATAAACTTTAAATAACCAAGTTGTCAGATCATAACTGTAGAGTACTCACCCCACTTATCTTCTACTGCTTGAATTTGAGGTCCTGTTGGAACAGAATCAGTGATGTAAGTCAGTATATTTCAACCATAAGCTGTCCACTGGTCAATAATATATCTGTAACCTCTTGTCCTTACCTGTATCAGATAGTATACATTTTTCAGATGTCATTATCTCACCGTGTGCTTGTTATATTCCCTGCTGATGAGATGACACCCCTATACATTCTCATTTAAGATTTTATGTTCTTTAACAATCTCTCCTTTAATCTCTCCTAATCACTTTTTACATGATGTCATAGGTCCTAATTAATTAATTTAGCTAAAAATAACTACATAATTATCTTACTTGACTAAAGGCTTATTATTTAAACCTGTAAAAAGTGATTTTTCAGCCACTTGGGAGAAATCTGAACACATAGCTACACACGTTGCGGCAGCCATGTTGGCAAACTGTTGCCTTCATTATCATTCATTTGGACTCATGATTCTGCCTACTTGGCAAATGTAAGTCCAATATTCATTTTAGCTTTATATGTTGTTTTTTTTGTCTCCATTATTATGAGGGAAATACCAGGCTGTTCTAACAGTTAGCTGCAAACTGCTCCACTATATTTACCAGCTAGCTAACCGTTAGCCTTTTTGCCTGACTGAGCTTGCGGTTTGGTGCTTGGCAGTTGGTGTACAGAGCTTTTCTACTGAAAACCGCTGCCTACTGCGGCCCAAAACGAGCTATGGTTAAAAAAAAATTATAAAAAAATCCAACATGTTACAAGTTGCCTTTAAGTCTTTAATATGGTTTCAGAACTTTCCCTGTGAGCTAAGGTGCATCAGTCCTTGTTTTTAGTTCAATGTTTTTCAAAGACAACTTGATTTAACTAAAACCATAACATTTGGAATTTGCTGAAAATGCAATTTGAGCATATATCAAAGGGGTTATTCTTTTTTTTTTTTTACTATATTGTGTAAGTGAATGACTAGCTATTCAATAATGTCCAGGAGCATTTAGTAATGTGAGTGACTGCTTGCTGGCAGAGATTCAGTGTATTGTTAATGGACACAGAGCTTGAGCTTTGAGGCATTTGAAAGATGGTCTGTATGTAAGTAACCAAAATGAAAGGACACACGAGCATGTTTTTGCCTGAAGCCATTTCAAAATTGAAAACAGGGTTGGATATTTGGACAACATGGACATTTTGGAGCCTTTTAATTTGATCCTCTTGGTCCGATGTCAGGATTTTCCCTTTGGCCTTAAAAGAATGAAAAGCTTTTTGCGGATGTTCGGCAGCACTAAATGTCAGGATTTTAAAGGAATCATCAGAGAGGTTTGATCAAGGACACCAGAGAAGGTAATGAGCATTACCAGCAGGTGGCAAACTTCCACCATTAAACATCCAGTCAAGAAGACCCACCCTGAAACCTGCAGTGACATCAGTGTTTTAAATAACCCAGGGTACCTTTTGAGTTTCCAGATACATTTGACTCTAGTGTCTGACAAATAAATGGACTAAGGAATGTATCCAGTTTGCCTCCGTAATGCGACAAAGCTATGGTCAGGAGGACCCCACAGAGGACTGTGCGGCATTTATTGTGACTTTGTTGGGGCTTGGTGCTACCTATAGTAGGCTAGTAGAGTCACATCAGTGTTATGCCTGGCAGTGATTGTGCTTGGTGTGTCTGAGTGGAAAGCAGGAGGACGCCTCACAGTCTGAATGACATGCTCCCTCTTTTCTCTCCCCGTCACCCTGACTGTAGGCATGCTGCAGTGAAACGGAGGGATAAATAGAGAGAGAGAGAGAGAAAGGATATGCATTGAGGAGACAATGAGAGGCCAGACAAGGTATGAATGGGAAATTGGAGGTGAAAAGAGCAAGAAAAGACGATAAATTAAGAGTAATAGAATAGAAGAGGAGAGGGACAGAGTGCGATAAAGACACAGGGAAGCTGATGATGATGATGAGAGGACAGAGGGAGAAGAGAGGGGATGGTAATTGATTGTCTCATTTCTCCACATGCACCTGTCACCAAGCTAATTGGAGTGGCAGGGAGGAGAGAGGTGTCAGTCACATCAGAGCCTTTCAGGAGGGCAGTTCGTGTCAAGCTCTGATGAGACGAGCCTTTCTCCTCCTCCTCCTCCTCCTCCTCCTCCTCCTCTCTCTGCTATGCAACAGTGCTGTGAGTCAGACAGCAAAATGAAACATCATCCTTTAACCAAAGCTTTAACCAAAGGCAAAGACCTGCATTGTTGTTTTCTTCTTTTCCCCCAAAATCTTGTGTCATCCTTTAGATATAGTATAAGAAAATGGAGCAAAACCCATTCACCCACATGTTTTCAGATACTGATTAGCATAAATTATACATATCCAAGACTGAAAATCAAGTTAAGAGTTTGATGTTTACTTGATGCTGTGTACCACGAAGAACTGTTGCGGGTGATTATGGTGGAGCACATCATTATGGTTGTTGCCATGGGGCTTAATTCCAAGATAAGGATGCTTGACTAAATAACTCACCTGTGACAGGAAACAAATAAGGAGAATTTTCCCGGAGAATGTGGTCTGTTTCATCCACATCTCCCCCAAACAGCTTTGCAATCATCAAACTCTGGACAAAATTCACATATATGTGTGGATGTTTCTGTCCCAAAAGAGTTTCTCATTAATATGCTAATGCATTTAAACATTACCATTCTGATGCTTTGGGTCTTATATATATTTACACAGCCTGTCTCTGTGCCGACACTGTACCACAATATAGAATTGAAACAAACTGCTAGTTGCTACAGCTGGTGTTTCACATAGAAAGGTAATCCGTGTCACTACCCATGTTAAACCTGATGTTGTCACTCAGCAAATCATGCACAGAATGGACATCGTTCTCTATTCTGCGCGCCTCCCTCTTCGGGTTTGGTGGAGATCATCAATATTCAAACGTGCGTTTGCAGCGGGATGCACACGCGCATCATCGTGAGCTGCTGTTCTTACCGATAAACATTCAATCGCCAGTGGGATCAGCAAGATTGTGTGAGGTCAAACTTAAGATCAGTCAGCAAAAAATAATTAGTAACGCCCTCCATTACTTCTGTGTATATTTTCTAGCGGAGTCACAGTAGGGTTGTTTTCCGATGCAATACATCACCGTCTAGTTCAGCTCATCAAATAAAACCCATTATATCTCAAACTGTGGAGGAAACAAATAAAGAAGAAAATAAGGTTGACTGCTCCTAAACAGTTGAAGTTGGATTAAAATAAACTATTCACATGGTGATTTGTGGCTATATTCTTTTTTAGGGGAGGAAAGGAAGGTTTGTAACTACTTGTCAAACTAGAACAAATAGTTTTTTTCCCCAGCTTTTAAATATGTTTTTATTGTGAATATTTACAATATTATACACATCAAGTATTTTCTTTTGTCAAAAACTGTCAAATGCATGCCATAGCTACTCAATCAAGGACATAGCCTACTGTATGATGCTTGTATGTAACACAGTCACCTCAATTATAACCTGTTTCCCAAACTGGATCCCCTGACCTTTTGGGATTGATTTTCATGCTGCACTTCTCCCCCTTTATCGAGCAGAAGCCAATATCTGATGGATTGGACTGAAGATCAATGTGCTCTCCACAGTCTGATTAATCCATGGCCTCTCTGGAGTAATCACTGTCCCAGGCACAACAATGAGCCGGGCAAGATGTGGAGAGGAAGTGTTATGCTGGTGTAGAGAGATGAATGAACTGACCCCTTCAAATGGGAGGAATATGCTAAAATATGTCCTGCCGAAAGAGCACAGAGTCATGTATGCCAAACAGCAAAGGATACCCGAGCCTGTTCAGTGGCTGTTGCTATGGGACATTTGATAATCAGGCACCTGTGGCGTGGCTTGGTGTTGCCCTGTCTAATTACCACACCGTACTTTGATGGAGTATCTGGGTAAAACGCTTCAGGCAGGCCAGCTGGCATTGGGCACCCCGCTTCAGTCTGCTGTTAAAGAGAAACCAAAGAGAGGCAATGAGCTTAACGAAGCTCAAAGCCGCAGCAGAAATCGATGGCACTTTTTGGCAGCCTTGCTTATGATTTTGGTGACCAGCGCTGGCAAGGTACACAGCTGCCGCTCCTGTTCTGCCAGGTTGGTTGGGCAGAGAGTGGGTGTGTGGTTATGTGGACAGTGCCATGAAAACAGAGGAAAAAAGTGGAAAATAAAATCAGAAATGAAAACAAAGCGATATGTTGTGGGTTGATAGACATATGGCTAGAGTCAGCTGCTTTGTGTTGTCCTCTGGGCATGTGACGGGTCAACGGTAACAGAATGTGACAGCGATGAATGGTTGAGAGGAGAAATATTTATTTATCATCCTTAAAGTTACAATTTCAAAGATCTCCGTATTGTTCTCTTTGGCGGCACCTATGGCGATAAGTGGTAATTGCAGGTGTGTTTTGGGATCTCACTTTCCAGAGATCCAAACAGTGTGATTTTTCCTGGGAATGTTGCCACAGACACCCAGTTCATAACACTGCCATAGGCTCGATCATCATTGTGTTACCTCATTTGGTGATAGTAACTTAACAGACTTTATATGGCTGCCACGATCTACACACATATAGGAGGAGAGTAATTCAAAGAAGAATACAACACAGGAGAAATCATCTTTCTTTTAAAGCTATAGTGTGTAGTTTCTGTCTCCCCCATGCGGAATTCTAAGTAATTAAAACAAAACCGTTGGCACATCTACATGACCATCCACAAGTCTTCCGTGACCGTGTACCGTCCCTACCCCTCCTCCACACAGTTGCTTGTAACCAAGGAGGACACGGAGGATTAAAAAAACATGATGGACTCATCAGAAGAGGTAATTATCTTCGCTTGATTTTCTGTGCGCAAAAGTCGCCGGACGACACAATCTTCTGAACATATACATGTATGTAATATATATATATATATATATATAGTCATACTGAGATATCCAGAGAGAGTTGTGTGGAGCTGATTAATTAATTAATTAGATTTGTATCAACTCATTTGGCAATGGCTTGAATGTAACGGACGTTCATTAATGTCACAAAGTTACGCACTAAAGCTTTAACAGAAAACAGCTTTTGGTCAGGCTGTCTTCTCCATAAGAGCAGTACAGCAATGGAACACAGTGCCAGCAACCATTAGAGAGTCTTTGTCATTCTTTTTATTTAAAAAGAAAGCAAAAAAATGGCTGATAGAGAGCCAAACTTGTGGGCACTAATGTTTTATGTGTACATTTAAACATTGTATAAGTATTTTACATGAATTGTTTTAATTAACCATAATGTTTTGTATGTAATTTTATCTTGTGATTTTATATCTGTCATTATTTTTAAAGGCTGCCTGTTTTACATCTGGCTGGGGGACTACCCCACAAAATAAAATATGTATAATATTAAATATGAGTATGCCTCTGTCATGTGTGTTTGGTAAATATGCAGCAGGAGCGAGCAGATGCTTAGCTTACTTTAGCTTAGCTTAGCTTAGCTTAGCATAAAGACTGGGAGCAGGGGAAAACAGCTAGCCTGGCTCTGTCCCAAGGTAACCTCTAAAGCTGACTAATTAACACGTTATATTTTTGATAGTTTGTGTTTGCAGTCGTTGTGCTAAGCTAAACAGCTGCTGGCTCCAGCTACATATTTACCGTGAGTGGTATATCGATCTTCTCATCTGAAAAAATTAAAAGGGAAAATGTCAAACTATCTCTTTAAAATGTGAATCGGAAAATAATTCCATGAATGGACTAGTTTGAGCTACACCAGAGATATTTAGATATAGAGCATCATATACTATGAAGAGCTACATTTGGTCCATCACTTAGAATGGAGGCATACACACATCCCAACACAGTTAAAATCAGCTGCTGGTGTATAATAGCTGACACTGGACTTAAAAACATAGCCTATCTGATGAAGACCCAGGGCTGAAAGATGATATAATTGTTGCATAAATCTGACAGTATTGAAAGCAGTGCGTGGCATCCTCCCTTTTTTTTAATTCCTCCTAGTACAACCATAGTCCTGAGTCACAAAGCGTGAGTCATCGAGGAATCATGAGTCTTTTTTCTTGCATGGAGTGTGAATAGCTTTCTTAATTGTGTGATCATTCTTGGTGGGCACTGGGCATGTACAGCATTAAACAGGCTTTTGCAGTATTATTTAAAGCCCACATCCATAATTACAACATGCTGTCCTCTTATGAGTCACTGATGCCCCACCGTTGGCTCAGTTTATGTTTTAAGCATGAGCATGCATTTTGCATGAGCTTTGAAGCTGAACAGGTTTGTTTTACATTGACAGTATTTGTAAACAGTGAATTTAAAAGAAGGGAGGAAGCTTCAATCTTGAGATGTAAGGGAGCAAAATGCATTTTTCAGGTATAGGTCGAGCCCTTCAAAGAACCAGGATCTAATTTCCAAGACATCCAGAAAGCGTCATCTGACCACAATCTAATCCCGTTTTGTTCTTATTCTCTCTTACTCGATTGCATTTCAGCTTTAAAAGAAAAAATGAATAAATAGTTGTTAGGAACACTACTCACTCTCAGTTTTCTCCAAATAAACTTAGGGTTTGCAAAAATTGAACAAACATTTAGTAAATTATACGAGATTTATTTAATTTCAAGTGTAGATCTAAGTGCCTGGTGCATTTGCGTCACCTCGCTCAGCTTTCACAGCTGCAGCTGCATCTCAATATTAGATAAGGAACAGTAATGCATGCCTGTCTGAAAGTCCTGAATGGATGGTCCTGAAGAGACCAAGCTGGGGTCAGGTGATTTAATCTACCTGACAAGCTCCTACAGAGTGCTGATCAATAATGCTCCAATGCTAATGTCAACATCAGGAGGGAAGGAATCCACTTGAAGAGGAAAAAAAGTTAAGAGTGAGCAGAAACAGAAAGAGCACATCAACAAAACCTGACTGGAATTGAAAATGATTCTTGTTTGGTCGTCTGTTGCTATTCTCTCCACAGGCTGGAGGCCTTAAACTAGTCGTTTGGAACATCCACGAGCGTCTCCTACCGTCCACTTAAAGTCATCTGACAGCATCCTGCTGGTTCTTGAAAAGGGCACGAATTCCGTGGATGCTATTAATCCCTGGTAAAGCCTGAAGGTGAGCTGTCTCTCAAGACCTACTGGAGCAGAGGTTCACCCAGGAGTCCAGTCAAGGGCCCTGCTAATCCCGCTAAACTGGTTCATAAGGGCACTCTTTGGCAGTGGGGGGAAGTAAAGGAAGGGCACCTATTAAGTAGAGGCCCACAGAGAGGCTTCTACACTCCTGCATTGACATCTTCACCTTGAAAATTGGATAAAAGGTGCTTCGGCCTCTCAAACCACCTTTTACAGCATATGGGCTTTTGTCAAGTGTTCAACGTTTTTTAGGCCAAAGACCCCTAAGCTGAAAGAGAACCGGGGTACCCCTTACTGTACATATTGTATACAATTGAGTTGCATATCAAACTGGGTCGGGTGGATATAAATGAATATTCATATATTATTTATATGTCATGTTTTAATCCAATCCAATCCAACTTTATTTATTAAGCGCTTTAAAACAACCAAAGTTGACCAAAGTGCTGTACAGAAGAATAAATAAGACATCATAAATAAAATACATAACAATATAACATGAATACAAAATAATAGCTGCGCAATGGAAAAACAATCAATCTAAATAATTAAAAGAAGTACAACAAGTCAACATCTTACTAGGTGTCAAAGGCCACAGAGAAGAGATGGGTTTTAAGACGGGATTTAAAAACAGACAAAGAAGAGGCCTGTTTAACGTGCAGAGGCAGATCATTCCATAATTTAGGAGCCGCCACAGCAAAGGCACGGTCTCCTCTGAGCTTCCGCTTAGTTTTAGGCAAACCCAGGAGCAGCTGATCTTCTGACCTGAGAGAGCGAGTGGGGATATAAGGGCGTAGAAGCTCCGAGAGGTAGGGCGGGGCAAGACGCCCCAAGACGCCTTAATGTCAAACATACATATACATATACATACCGCGACTCCTTAAGCTTACCTGTACGGCTACCATAGTGGCTACCTTACCTATAGTACGCTTATCTTCAATGTGAAAATGAAATGTTTTGTTTTTTTCACAAAGGCCAATTTATCTTTGCTATTAATATGTTGTTGTTTTTTTTTAAGATCAATTATTATTATTTTTTTTTTCATTTTAAACATCAGAACAAACAAACACACTTGGAACACCCCCCCTCTCCCACCCCTCACCCTCCGCGGTCTGGAGGAAAAGAAAGAAAAAACACAGAACTCCCACCTTGCCTAGGTCATTCTTATTCTCTCTTACTCGATTGCATTTCAGCTTTAAAAGAAAAAATAAATAAATAGTTGTTAGGAACACTAATCACTCTCAGTTTTCTCCAAATAAACTTAGGGTTTGCAAAAATTGAACAAACATTTAGTAAGTTATACGAGATTTATTTAATTTCAAGTGTAGATCTAAGTGCCTGGTGCATTTGCGTCACCTCGCTGAGGTCATCAGGACTGATACCTGTGCTGCTGCACCTTTCCATAGGTCTATAGTGGATGACTTGGCTTTGTTAATCCTTGCTGTAGAGAGCTCCAGCATAACTATGTCCAGAAAATGAGCCAGCATTGAGCTATCATTTTCTTGGTCGCGGTTGAACCGGCTAACCAAACTTTCTTTTGTCTCCCAAGCAGGTGTAGTTTAGAGTCGTCATTAAGTAACAAAACAATCGGGTCAGTAGGAATTCGACGTCCTATCACATCAGATATTATTGATGTTGTTTTATTCCAAAACTCATGTTCACACTCCCAGACCATGTGCAGGAAAGTTCCAGTTTGTTCAGCTTGACAGAACGTGCAATAGGGAGTAGGAATGCCTTTGGAGACGTATCTCTTCTGGGGTGTCCACTATGTCCTATGGCATATGTTGAAGTGGATCTGCTGGTGATTTGGGTTCTTGCAACAGTGGGAAATGTTGTCCCAAACTGTCTCCCAATTAATTACGTTCCTCTCCGGGTTCTTTTAGATTCATATTAATGTATATTTTCAGACATATTTTTGATTTTTGAAAATATAAACTTTCAAAATTTGTAATCTTTTTTAACATAATTTGGCGGCCCCCCCTGCACTGAATACTGAGGACCCCCTGTTGAAGATCTCTGTGTTAAGGTATTTTGACCTATCGAAATAATGCCCTTCACTTCATTTTTCTCTTCCCGAGCAGGAGCACCTGTTCTCGAGAGACAGCTTATTTAGGTAATAGCTGATCTGGAATGGGCTTTCATTTCCCCCCTGTTTATAGAGGTCATGCACTGACAGTCCCATTGTGCCAGTGGCTATGATGTAGTCTCCTGATTACAAAAATACACTCTGCCAATGTATAGTCAATTCTAGAGGGAGGGCAATTGTGATCTGTGCTATTTAACCCCTAATAAAGTCAGGACGGGTGATTGACACCTGGACCAGATTACTCCTGAGCAGAGGGAAATGAAGATAAGAGGTGTGTGTGTGTGTGTGTGTGTGTGTGTGTGTGTGTGTGTGTGTGTGTGTGTGTGTGTGTGTGTGTGTGTGTGTGTGTGTGTGTGTGTGTGTGTGTGTGTGTGTGTGTGTGTGTGTTAGCCTGCAGGTGAATCTTATAGTGTGACAGATGATTAAGGGCGGTTAAGGCAATACACGCTATATCTTTGTGATAGAAGGTGGACAGGAACGTGCATGCTTCAATAGCTGCACTATTTTCCCAGAGATCAGTATTTAATCTTACTTATTCACAACAACAGTTCTGAGAGTTTTAGTGTTTTTGTACCAATTTAAGTTTAGCCTCCTACTTGCCAGCCAGATGCCTCGCAGGCAGTGATTTGAGTCCTTCCTCAATCTATTACTGTCACTCCCATCTGTCCTCATTGCTCATTTCTCCTGCCTTGGAATGAGTTAGAGAAACACTTAACTGTCCATTCTCCTTAGCTGAGTGCAATATAGCTCTTCTGTGTGCCTGGGTAATGGTTTGCTACAAGTGACGAAATTGTCCAAACAAAGCACGTAACCCTGGCTCATCATGCTCAACAGCAGCTTTTCTACAAAGAGGAAGCATAGCCACTGTAGCCCATGCAGTTCAATCCGGCATCTAATTGTATGATTGCTTTCAAAATTGTCAAATATAATTATTGTTTGGATTTGCTTAGCTGTGACACCAACATGGAAAAGGAGTTCTTGCTGCTCCAGATTCATGTCACTCTACCCTTCTTCACTGCTTTATTGCTTATCACCCACTCTCTCTTTTCCACCATCTCTCTCTTTTTTCTCATCCATCATGTTATGTCTTCCCATCGCTCTCTGGCCACTGGAAGAAAGCCAGAGCCATTAGCCTGCTGTCGGTCTGAGGGAGGACGGGGATCTATCCTGTTAGCTGATGCAAAATGACCAGCACCACTTGGTCACACAATGCCCAATATTGGAGGACCTTTGGGGATGGGAGGTGACGTGGTAGAAGTGTGTCTGTGTGCGCACACAGATACCGCGCCACACAACCTGACACATCGACACAGCAGTGCTGCACCAGTGCAGCAGTGGTCTGATTTATAGCTAATGAATATTTACTAGCCAGCCTCGCAGTGTCTCAAACTGCAACGGCTCACAGGGGAAACAGAGGTGTTGAACCGCTCGTGGCTGAAAGTTGTAATTCAATCTCTAACACAAGCTTCTGTCAAGGTGAAGGGTTCACGCTCCATGCACGTGTGGACATGGATCAGTGTCTAGTGAGGGCTTTACATATATGTCCATATAATTATGGGTGTGTCCATAATGTATATGCTATCGGATACATGTTCTGTTTATCCATCTGACAGGTGCAGTTTGATTAATAGCTGATCTCCCGTCTGTGCGATACACTGCTTGGCTTCATTCTACATTATAGTTTGATTGTACAACAAGATTTTAATATAATAAATATTACAAATATGCTTCACTTTTTTTTAAAGATTACTTTTTGGGCTTTCTGCCTTTATTTGATAGGACAGCTAAGTGAGAAAGTGTGGGAAGACATGCAGGAAATCGTCACAGGTCAGATTCGAACCCCAGACCCCTGCGTTCGAGGTACAAACCTCTCAGTACATGCGCGCCTGCTCCACCCACTGAGCTAACTCGGCCACATATGCTTCACTTATGCGGCATTTCACACACCGACCCCCTCAGCTCTCCTCCAGCTGCAATATCATCCCCTAGAAGTGGATGCACAATGTATGTCGTGAACCTATTTGTGAAGAATTTATATTTATTTGCACCAAAAAAGGGTAGCAACTTTATAAAACATCAAAAGAAACAAATTCATTGCATTTCGGCAAACAGTATAGCAGCATAACACTTTTACGGTGCATTAAAGGAAACATAGTTTCAAATCTGACTAATTTCTCCATAGCATTAAATACTCATTACTAAATGTCCAACTGTCAAAGTTAAAGTTTGGAAAACAAAAATATTTTATTAACTTATTAACTTTCATTTAATTATTAGTTTCCCAATCAAAAACTCAGCTCATCTGCTTCATCAGGATTGTAGGTGTGTAGGTGCATTTCGATTCAAATATTTCTAAATCCTGATTGATGCACACAATAGTGTGTCACTGTTTTCCACGTCCACTTAAGACAAGTGAAAGGACGAAATGAAAAAATCAAAAGATCTTACATGTGACGTGACTGAAACTGTTATTGTGTGTTAAAATGTCTGACCCCATAGTTAACAGCTAATCGGAGAAAGAAAAAAAAATGTTCAGGGCGTTTAACTCTCACAATCAGATTGACAGTATATTTAGAGATCAGATTGACTCATGGTGATAAGTGATCTTTGATTCTGGTTTGCAAAGTTCAGTGCAGAGTTCACACCAGTCCGCTCCTAGAAGTCCTCCTAGAGTCGATGCCAAAAACAGCTGTCAGTAGAATAATGCTTTGAAATGGTAATGAGGGAAATTGCTGACTATCCATATTCTGATTTGTCAGTAAATTGTATTCCCTGTTAGTGCACCTTGCCAGCTTCTTTCAATCAATAAGCCAGTAGGGATGAAGCCACTCTGACTTCAGCATAGATGTGTCATCCATTGTGAGTTGCACCACGCACCCTTGTTTGCATCATAGTGAGGTGACGGTACCCTTGTCCTGCCATTTCAGCATCAGCAGCCTCATTCACATCCATCCCACCCACAGACCGCTGCAGCTCATTGGGGATTTAAGACTTTGTCAATAATGCCTATTGCAGTGTCAGTGTGCTGCCTAATTACGAAATGGCTCTCGCACAAATATGTTTGTTTCAAGTCAGACGTGGTCATGCAAACATAAATTAAGGCATACAAAGTTCACGGGCAGATGGCTGAGAGACAGTGGAGGACTACCGGATGACATGGCTTGAATGCTACGTATTTATGAACATGTCTATTTTTATATGGCTGATTTTCCGCCATGCTTCAGTGACTTGTTCCACAGTTCAACTGCATCCAAAACTGTATGGCACTCAGTAAAGCATACTATGCTGTACTGTGCCTCAGCAAATGCTATACAGCTGTCAATGTGCCAGTTCCACAAGTCAGATTTTCAGCCACAGTTAAAGTTTTTTTCCATGCCCCATTAACAACCTATTTCACATCAGGAGATGTACACTTCTATGACCGTGCCTGAAATGGGACATCAGATATGCTCGTTCATATTCTAGGAACTCTTAAGCTGCAACACTGCACAGCAAATCAGTGCTTTTTGGACAGCCCTTCTGCCACTGCACTGAGCTCTGGGAAAATGAACAGTGGATTTATATCTTCACAGTTTAAGTGTGTCAATAATGTAGGAATTGTTTCCTCTCATATCTGCTGATGGGAACTATATGTGAAGATGTGAATAGGGTATATAGAGTGTATATGCCGTGTTTGTATTGTTTACTAAATCGTCAGTTAAACTCGTATTTAAACATCTTCTGACTTTAGTGTTGTACTTTGTTACAATTTAAATCTAATTCTGTAGAATCTTCAATTTCATAGGCACTTCATCAGAACTGGATTTGAAACCGGCCAACTGTTATAACACTGACGAGTTAGATTTACAAAGCATTGTTTTGCAGTAATTAATAGAGAGCATGAAAGACAAGACACAATACAAACACAATATACAAGTAAAAGGCATTGTAGTCTGAGAAAATCCATCCCAAAGATGACAGGCTGCCTCACATGAGATTCAAAGGTCTCAAATGTAGCTGGACCAAGCCATACATGAAATAATCAGTAATCAGTGAAATAATAAAATCAGTTCTGACAGCACGGGGATGATCTGAGTGGGGGTTTTCTCAGGAGGGGGTAGACTGGTGTGTGTTAAAAAGCAGCCAGTGGCCAGTAATGCGTTAAGGACAGACAGAATATGAAATTCGACAATGTCAGTAAAACAATTATTTACTTTTTGTATGTATTATTTGTATTTATATTACTTATAACATGATTATGTTTCTAGAACGCAAACAATCATTATTAATTCATTCTTAGTGTTTTTATGCACATCTTTGTTATTATTTAGATTTATAGCTTCTGATTATTATGTATTAAATAACCATTTGTTATATAAAACATACTATAGTCTGGCTTAACAGATATACATTGCTGCGATAAAGCCTGACATCCATTGTGTGACAGACGCTCTGGATGTCCCTCCCCTCTTGCTATCTCCGCTATCGGAGCTTAGCGCCGCCCAGGACAGTTGTGATTGGTTTCAAGAAATCCAAACAAGCCTATCCCTGAATAAATAGGTGGCGTAGCCAGACTAAACACGACGTTTCATTTCCGGGATTGTTAAGGTGCTGCCGGAAATTCCGCCGGATGTCCCTCATTTTCGGCAGGACGTCCCTCACCTTCCACTTTCTTTGTGTTGTAATTTTTAACTCCGGTCGATTTATGAGGACTATAGTTAACCTTTTCTCAGATCTCTGCAGTTCCGAGGTAAACAGAACGCACTATACATAGTTTTTCTTTTTGCTGAAGGGAGGAACTTAAATGTTTTGGGAGAGCAGGATGGTCTTTTAACTGTTCCTTATTGCACATTTATACTGCTTATTGCAGTTATATCAAAATATTGGCTTTTGTGTGCACCACAGGTGATAAAGGTGTGTTTGACCGTATGCAGAGAACAACCTCCGTCCGCGTCGGGCTCCTGCATCACCCTGTCGGGGTTGTATTTGCTATAATGAAAATCTACATTATCCCTTACATAACACACCTGAATCAACGACTAAACTGTCTGTGGTCGAGTTGCATTGTGGGTAATTTGGGCGCTAGTTTTTGACAAGGAAGAAAAAAGCATGGAATAAAAAAAAGAAGATATCTCTGTTTTTACTGCATCTTGACATCTTTTGAAGCACTAAGTGACTCTTTTCTTCCTCGTTATTGAGTGGCAGCATGTCTCCATCAGATCAACCTGTTGTGTTTGCATTTTGTGTAACCAGGGACAAACTCCTAATATGCAATATAATAACAGTGGGTAACAGTGATTTAGCCAATACGTTTGGATAATAGCAAATAGCCAAATACATTTTCGGCATAGCTTTTTGTTTGTCGCAGGGGGCTTATGAAAAATGTATATCCCTCTTGGCCTGCACTTCTACACAAATATCCCAATATGTTTCCATTCTGGCTTGAAGCATAGCCTAATGATTAAATTTTTTATCAATACTATGTCATAAATTACTTGACACATAGCTGACTGTATGGTATGCAAATTGCATTAGTGATAATGCACTACAGGATATGGAAAATCTTCTTTGTGTTGTGCATATTACAGTGTAATTCATTCAGTTACTGTTATTCCTGAGGCTATATCTAAACATGCTTGTGGATACCTCGCTGCTGCAGGTGATTTCTAAGGAATCAAGCCCTTGTGTAGTTATGATCCAAGAGCAATACAACAAGAAAACATCCTCCGTCTGCCATCATGGGAAAATCATCCCTCAACTTATTTTCCTCCCATCCTGCTTGTACGTGATACGATTCTCTGATTCTTTGATTCTCTGATTCTCCAAGCAATCCTCTTTTGAGCCATATGTGGATGGGCTTTCCCTTCAGTATCTCTGTGGAGCCTCTCCACTTATACACAGATGGCATGACTGGTGGTGGTGGGGTGGTCTGGGCTGGGGTGAAAATGTCAAGACATTATTCTCAGACGTTCAGTTACATCAACCTTCACCTTTTACTACACTGTTTGGTGTTTAACAAGACATTTAAGTCCACTGTTACATGTGATTCATCTGCGTTACAAAATGCAGAGCCCTCTCTATTGTAGCTGCAGCTCACGTTTTCTCCTGCTGCACAATGAACTGGTGGCCACTCGGAAGTCTTGATGAGTGCAGGAAACGTTTGGGGAAAATGCTTAACCAACAACCAGTCAAAGGGCAAGATGGAGCAACAGTAGCCTATGATCCTATTGTTGACCCATTGAATCCCCAGACATCTTGACAGACGTAGAAGTGCAAGCCAAGGCTGTAGGCTTTGTTGATTGGCGATAATGTCAGGAACTGTTCTCTAGGGGTTGTATTGTACTTTTCACCTGCTCAGGAGGGAGAACACCTTGTTGCTGCTCTTTCTGTGTCTTCCAAATGTTGCTACTGAATTCCCGGCGGACTGGGGCAGGATGCAGTAAACAGGTAGGAATACATGTAGGCCTATTTATAGCAAGTTGCATCAAAGTGATGCGCTTTATATTATGCTAAGAAATAATTCCTCTCTGCACATTTATTTTGGAGATTTTATTGCCTCGTGATAAAGGCTATAATCTCATTTTATTATTGAAACCACTGCTGAACCTTCCAGTATACAGCCATATAAATAAAATAAAAACTGACTTATTCTCCTTAATATGTCCCTTTCCGTCAGATGAGTTGCTGGCTGCTTTCACATGTTGAAGAAACGCAGCTCTGACAAGCTCCGGAGTTTTGGACGCTTCTATAAATGCACCAAGAGTCCGGAGCGTCTTCCTTTTCAAGTCTGGTCAGCCGCGGTGTGAGGAAGGCACCACAAATAAAATCCCCTCTGACTGTGTGCGCGCAAGAAAAAGGGACGAGACTTCGCCTGCACCTCAATCTGCTCTGCATCTTTCCACTGGACCGCAGTGGATACAGCCGACTGTGCAGGACTAAATCTACAACACAAGATGTAAAAAAGGTTGTTGTTTTTTTGTTGTTGTTTTTTTCCAAGAGCGTGTTTCACACGTCCGTAATTTGTTTGAAGGAGAACAGCACAAAGCGAAATCTCTGCCTAGGTTTTTTCTTTGCGCTCTTCCCTCATCACGTTAGTGGGATGCAGGATACGCAGCATCACCGGCATCGTTAGATTAAGCCTAATATTCTTCCAGTTCAGTAAGCCTATCACATTTCAAGGCAACGTAAGTAGTGAAGACTAAACAGGCAAAATAAAACTCTCCGCTGCTGTGAAAATGACAGATTTTCTTCTGGGGATAAAGTGAGTAGGGGTATTTTTTTTTTTCAACTATTTGGGATGTGGATGTTTTTTTATTCACCGGGCGCGCTAATGCCCCATAAAACAGGAAATGATTTGGTCATCTAAAGATCAAATATAACTGGACTGCTGCTGATGTTATCGGTTACGCGTTTTTATCCGCCCGCGGAACAACATCCAGAGAACTATACAGGGGGGGGGGGGATTGAGTTACATTGCAATTACGCTTTTCTTGCAAAACGACGTATTTCTGCGGGCGGCGGACACTCACACCAAACCTAAGACCAACTAACAGAGAATTTATTTCAAAACTGGACAAGAGGGAGCACGCAGATCAGCCAGGTAAGACAAGTTTTAAAGTCAAAATACGCAATGCATTTAAGAGCATCTTATGGAAAACTGTATGTTTAAAGGCTGTAGCCTAATGCCAATTTCATAAAGGCTGCGCCAATGACTGACTAAACCTCCTTTGTGATATTAGGCTATGCTTCATAGTGCAGCAGAAGTTGAGACATTGGTTATCCATCATATGGTTAATGAATGTTTTAACATGTCTGATTCTGGCTCCAAGCACTCACTCAGCCGGATTTCTTTCTGCACATTTTGTTTTGGTTGTATGTGCCAGTTGCGTTGGTAAACTCCTGCTGTAGCCTAATTGTTGCATGCTGGGCTGAATGGAAACAGGCTCCTCGTGCAGCAGAGATTGGAGACCACGTCATTAATTGGTTGGGGACAGAGGCCGAGGACGTAGTCGTGACGGATGCTAGGGCGACTTATAGTGATAAAGTGTTTCATTTAAGTGGAGTGATACAGATCAAGCGTAAATTCATTAAGGTAATGATCGATTGCCGTTGTGGTTAAGTGTTGATTGAACTCTCCTTACAGACTTGGAGTTTGGACTTTTACTGAATTGATTCTTTTTTTTTATATCAAAAGGAATAAAACTGAGCGTGATGTTGAAATGAGATTTAATAAGCGATAATGGTTGGGGAAACACATACGCTCATTTTTGGCACCACCTTGTGGTTCAATTTAGTGTTTAGTAGTTTTTTTGCTGTGGATGCCAAAACTAACAAAACCCCCTTTTTGTTTATCGTCTCAAAGAATTGATAGTGTGAAGTGATGGGATGGTAAATAGCAATGTGGGTATGCTTTGGACCCCCATGCAATAAATGGTTATAAAACCACAAATAAAAACAGCAGATGTATTTTCACCAAATGCTTCGGTCTATTAAAGACTACATATGTACAACTTGACAGTTTGATTATTCCATTAATTACCTACAATAAATTAAAACCAAATAACACTCAAATATATTTTCTGCTTTCCGAATATAATTGTGTGATGTCTTTATGTGGCTCTGGCGTCCTCTACACTCCTGGTTAAAGGTTGTTCCCACTATTTGATAATAATTTGTCTTTTCTTTTGTAATTTTGTTTTTTTTATCTGTACTTTGCTTATTCTCCATTTTTCAGCAAAATAGTTGCTGGGAACTTTATTGGCAACGGCATGGTAACCACCTCTTAGTGGACACTGGTGCCAGCTGATGCTAGCATTTCTGCAAGCTCAAGTACTTTGTGTTGATCCTAAAATGAATAAATGCTGCATCCATAAACACAAACTGCTTTGCTGGCTGTCCCATATTTGCTCTACAAAATCAATATCATGTTCATAAGTTTATCTGCATCTTGACAATCCAGTTTCAAACAGTAGGCTATTTGATGCCAAAGGCCCCAACGGAATACTTAAAGTTTGACAGCTCATTAACTGGGAATAGTGGTAATCTTGGATTGGCTATATGAAATTATGGATTGGGTGCATAGCAACAATTTATTGTCCTGCAAATCTAGTTCTAGCTCATTCTAGTTTGTTCTAGTAGAGAGTAAAATTTGAAAGCCAGCAGTACCAGCATGTGGAGATTAGTCATTAGGAAAATCAAATTAAGAATAATTCCATGTTGTTGAAAACTCATTTATACAAATTGAAGATTTTTGCTGCCAGATGGTTAAATAAACCATTTAAATAAATTATTAAAACTGAGATGACAACTATAATTGCAACTCCATGACGCCTCTGTATATAAAAGAGGTGTCTAGCGTACATATTATTACTATTATTACTCTTATTCTTATTTTTATATTCCTATTATATATATATATTTTTCTATTCTACTTCCATTTAATCAGTTTGTCTTATTGGGTTTGCATGAACTGCTGTAACATGGGATCTTATCTTATGACAATGGACCAAACTCAATATGGATGAAGAAAAGTCCAGAAAAAGCTAGTAAACTGACCTTGAGTTAAGATAATTTTATCAAGCTGCTATTTCCTATATGAACTTTTGCCCTCAACGTATGTGATTCCATTTTATCTATTTATGTAGTAGGATAGCTAACATAGAGCATACACATTCTGAAATTTATCAAGAGCACTTCAGTCATCATATCATTCATGAATTAATGAGGCTGATAATGAATAGGAAATGTACAATCATCACTAAGGCTTGTGATATAAGTGAATTGATGCAGGTCAGGTTCATAATGAGGACATGAGCAAGACTTGAGGGGTAGCCCACTGTTTTCTTTATGGTCCAGCCATAGACTGTTAATAGACAGTGTATGGGTCCAGCCCATATTTCGTTTTTTTTTTTTTTTCCCAAGGTTCATTGAACACACCACATAGACAAATAAGGTTCTCACCTCACTGGTGCAAGTTTAACGTTACTGATACGACCAAAATGTGCTCAATGTATGCTAGCTAGTTTTCTGCTTCTGTTGAAGAATAATTAAACACGTGGCTAATTTCCGCTTCATTTTGGGATAGCCTACATTGTCTGTAACGTTACCTGCTAGACTTATACCGGTGTTTTCACTTGTTGACCTGCAGGCCCAAAGTTCTGTTTGTTACCAGTAGGTTAGATCATAAACTGCATAACTAGCTACCTAAAGGTTAGGATGTCCGTTAGTGGCCTCATTTTATGCAGTGATGAGTAACTTAAATTTGCTACATTCCAGTCAGTAAATTAAGCCTTTTTCTCAAAGGTAAGTAACCAACAGGACAAAATACATTGTAAACATTTTCTATTCAGTTGCAACAAGAGATATTGGGCTGAATTTATAATGTTAAGCTAATGCTAATTAGCTTTATTATTTAGGCTACCAGCAAATTCTGACTCGATAACGAGGCTACATTTACTTAGCTACCAATCAGTAACCTTAACTGTTCATGAAGTCTCTATGGACTGGAAGAGTCAATAGCCATTCAGTGTTGTTTGTCCCATCCATCAAAAGAAACCCTTCATGGTTTCCTCTACAGATCAGCATTGACAAGATTACTGTAGTTTATGATTTATATTTTGTTTATTTATTCTTATTATCTACCCACGATCTTTCTTGTTAGTGTTTTTGGTTGGTCTTCTAAAAAGAAAAACAAAGGTTTAATACAAATCTTAAATAGCCTAGAGATGGTAAAAAAAAAAAAAGACAACCAAAAGTATGGTTTACATTTTGTACTACCTTGTCATCTGCAAGTGCCTTCATCTTTTCAAATGGTAATTGTAAAAATAAATGTTAGTAGCTGTCTTAGGTTAGAAACATTAGAATGAATAAGCTAACTTGTAATGACTTATAATGAATAAATGGATATATTATTATTATTATAATTTTTATTATTATTATTATTAGTAGTAGTAGTAGTAGTAGTGTTCACCTGACTGATGTTTTTCAAGTCGAAGCAGCAGAGATCGGCCAGCTTTTCTGAAGGATATCATTTATTTTCTTGGTCAAACAGATGTTTAAAGCAATGAACTATGACTTTCTGCAGACATGTAGTGCCTTCAGTTATCTTTAAATGCATTAAATTTATGTTGCTTTTAACAAATCACCCACCCAAAACAGATATTAGAAATGTTTAATTTGCTTTTAATAGAGTACTGTGGAAGAGTGGAAGGAGCAGCAGCTCCCGATGCTTGACGCAACCTGCTTCAGCATCAGGACAGCACAGACAGGGCTAGGCCAAGTCCCAGACCAGCAGCAGACCTGTTCTCAAATAAGAAGGGGGCTCAGTTACCAGAGAAGTGGCCTACAGGTAAATTCTCCGTCACAGATGTTCAGGCTATTCCTCTTGTGGATTTTCATGCAAAATACCAGATTGGCACTAGTAAGGCTTTATGGCTCTGTTTTTGTTCTGCATTTGGTGAAAGTGCACATTTTGGTAGATTACCCAATGCCATTTGGTGCAAAATTATTTTTTTGTGTCCTGTGCACCTGTTTGTGAATTCCATGGCTCTGTTTCATGGCTTTATTTCTGAGATGGGTGGATTGGTGCTGCTCACTTTACTCACTGGCTGCTGTTTGTTTGTTTGTGCGCTCCAGAGTTCACTCATTTCCAATGCAGTTGCGAAACAGTTCTACTGTTAACAGAGCAAAATGGGGCATTGTAGGCAGCTGGCGTACCTGAAGCAGTGGTTGGCAGTTAGGTTCAACCAAGGGCCAGTTTTTCAGCACATTGGGGGCCAATGCTGGTTTATTGTTGCAGTGGAGACACAGATGTTTTTACTTCCTTTGTTTGAAAATAAGTATTTTAATTCACTTGGAAATAGCCCACACATTATCCAGCTTGGGTGTATAGTCCCTGTAGTATGCATAGATTTACAGCTTGGTCAGGGGCCAGATTTGCCAAGGTCTAGACTACAATAAACAAATTGGAAGTGGATCAGGCTTTACTTCCTATATACTATACCAGCAAAACAAATAATGATAATTAAAGTAGTGACACTTACGGTAAAAAGTGAGAGTGAACACCGCCTTTGCAGAGTCAGGAGCCTGCTATTTATCATCATCCACAAATCTGAACCACAGTTCTGTAAGAAATTACTACGATTGGATGAAAGAAAGGTCAGAAAGATGAAGCGGTTATTACATCGACGAGAGATTTGTAACTCTCATTACAGTTTAATTTGCGGTATATGTTGTCTCATGGTATCCTCCAGCATCACACTCTGGTCAGTCAGAGTCAATATATTCTTAAGTTACCCTTCCTATTTTTATAGTGCTGATATTATGCTCATTTTCAGGTTCATAATTGTATTTAGAGGTTATCTCAGAATAGGTTAACATGGTTTAATTTTCAAAAAGCACCATATTTTTGTTGTACTGCAGCTCCTCTTTTCACCTTGTGTGTTGAGCTCTCCGTTTTAGCTGTGGGAAACCCTGAGATTACAGATGTATATTCTCCTGTGGTCACTCCTGGGTTCTCTACAGGCCATATCCTCTCAGTATATGTTAAAATATTTTTTCTTTACTATAACAATATTGGTTTCATAGCTTTGCGCTGTTTCTTTGGGATAGATGCCAGTGAAGTGTTGGTGTACATTTCCTTTAATTTTCTGGTTACATGAGTGAATACACGGCCCTCATCTCAGGGTTTGTGTGACATTGACTTCCGAGGTCTTAGCTGATTGTGTTGAAGGTTAATTATCATCAGCTGCTCTCTGCCTCACAGTGAGGGACAGAGTGACAACCACTTGTCCTTAACAAAGTCTCTTCTCCTGTGAGTTGGAAAGAACAGCGGCGCTGTCGTGCTCTGCATCTGTCCTACTTCATTTAGCCAGCCGTCACTGCAGCATGCTCACGCTCAGGACTCAATGCTCACACATAAGCTGTGTTCCAAACCGTTCCATACCACGGAAATAGTACACTATATAATGTGTTGGCCATTTTGTAGTGCTGTTTGAATTCACAGCGTTTATCATTCACTATATAGTCTTCTGTAAAATACCCACCTAGCACGGCTAATTTGAGTGAACATACCCTACATTTTCCTCCCGTATACCACAACAACACGGTTGTTGGTTTTTCCCGGAGGAGAAGAAGAAGCAGAAGGATCCGCGGAAACTGAAAAGGAAAAATGGACCAGGCTTTCGTTCATATACGTTGGAAAATGAACAACATATATATATATATATATATATATATATATATATATATACACACACACACACACACACACACACACACACACACACACACACACACACACACACACACACACACACAACCTTTTACTATCCTTCTCAGTGCTCTGTTTGTTTCAGGGACGTGTTGTAAGTATTTTTGTTTCGGTTTGTTTTCATGATGCCTGGTGCGCCCGCTTCCGTCAGACAAATAACCGGCGCAACGATCTTTAGAAAATTTCAGTATAGTTTCGGAAATCTCGTTTGGTTATTTACTATATAGTTCACATGAGGGAACGGTTTTAATCACAGCAATAGTGTACATTAAATATGGCATTTTTTAAACTTGAGGACATTTTTTTCCTGTTTGCTGAGCAGGCGTCATGTTTTCTTCCTTGCCTCCATAGGTCATGTTTAACATATTTATTGTGCTGCTAATATAGCTGGTGGAGTCGTTTTCTCAAGGTTACACTTACAGTGTCGTTACTGGACAGTCTTCAAGGTTGAGTGTTTAGGGCATATCTTTGGAGGGCTCCAGTAAAGTGCTGGCTGGCGTAGATCCACAGATGTTTACTGAAGTGGGGGAAAAAAATCACTTCTACTACACTATATTTTATCTGTAGGTACTTTTTCTTGCCAGAGATGAGGCCTACAAATAGCTGATTGGCTTTGTAGAGAAACTAGGGAGATCGACATCAATAAGCGCAACACCAGTTTAACTGACCTGTTTAAACTGCTGAACAAATCTGAGATATGGGCAGCGATTCAGAGGTCTGGAATCAGACTAGCTTTATCCTGCAATAATATACTTTATTTTAAAGTACGTTTTTCCCTTTAATTACCTTTTGAAATACACTTTAAGTTCTAAAGACTTATTTTACTTTGCCTGTGAGCGAGCCAACTTTAAGAGAAAAGGTCATGTCAGAGGTGGCTAATTGATGATATTGTTGATTTTTGTTTGTGCATCAATGGAATTGCCAAAAGCAGTGGCATTGACATTGTGTCTGCACAACAAGCTTTCACTGCCTCTGGCATTTTGTGTGCACAATTAAAATCCGATCTGAGTGATCCGATCTAAGTGGACAGCTCTAAGTACAGGTGTGAATGCATCCAGGACGCACTGAGATCCGATCACTCAGACCGCATTCAGAGGTGGTTTGGGCCACGTATGACCACATTCTTTACTTCCCTCTACTGTGAGCAGAACTACGTACTCAATAAAAGTATTTCTCATGTCACAGAAACCACTCAGAGTGAATTGTGCGTTTTGGATATTATCATACTGTCGGTGATGTGATGCTGTTTTTGTTCCGGTGCTGCCTGCTCTTACATCCCCGGCTCTCTGGAGCTCTGTACCGTGCTGTTGCCTGGAAAGGCAGCCACCGTTATACAATATCCTTAGTTTTAGTTTCATGAAATGTTCCCTAATTCACGAATATCTAGGATATTACTACAGACATTTCTGCTCTTACGTCGCAATGTTTGCTGTTGCTATTTACTGGTCTCGCATTGCCAGACCTATCTCCACATCACTTTTTAATACCAGGTAAAAATGGGGCCTCTGTCATGCAAGCTAACATAGGTCAACATTGATTTAGTTACAGTAAAACAAAATTGATTGAAATTACCGGTAAGTCAAACAGATTCATATTCAGTCAAAACTAAATTGAGTTCACTATTTTGATAACAATGCTTTGTGTGTTTTGCAAAAATAAAACACAGAGAAAAAGAAATCCTGCTGCTGAGACACTGCAGGAAAGCACAATTTGCAGGGCTCAAAGTCAATTTATACTGGGTTACGTGCTGCAAGCATGTACTGTAGTATTCCTATGTACAGTATTTGATGGAATTTTTAAACTGAAGAAGCAGGAAAGAGCTATGACTCTTTAAATGATGTGTCTAACAACTAAAGTTGTCAAAATTGGCTAAAAATGACCTTTGAATTATCCTACTAAAAACCACGTAGGTTGGAACTATGGCTGTAATTGATTATTTTCATTGTCATGGTCTATAAAATGTCAGAAAATGGTGAAGAAATGTCGATCACTGTTTTCCAAGGCCCAAAATGACCTCCTCAAATGTCTTGTTTTGTCCACAACTCAAAGATAGTCAGTGGACTGTCATAGAGGAATAAAAATACTAGAAAATATTTACATTCAAGGAATCAGAGAATTTTTACTTTTATTTTCATAAAGAATGACTCAAACCGATTATCAAAATAGTTGCCGATTAATTTGATAGTTGACAACAAATTGATTAATCGATTAATCTTTGTAGCTCTAGATGGCTGCACGATATGAGGATAATATCTTATTGTTATTATTTTGACCAATATTGCAATTGCGATATGATTCACAATATTGAAGGAATGATCATTTTTGTATCATTATTCAAATTTTCATTGAAAAATATTAAAAGTAAAAATTATTATTATTATTTTTTTGTCTGTAGGATAGGATTTGTAGGCTGGGAAGTGTCCGCAGCACCACAATACTTTTTCAGTTCAGAATGGTTTGACACATATTTTGCCTTAACAAATATTGTGCCCCCCTGCGATTTGGATATTGCACTAGTCCATATTGCGATTTTGATAAAATTGCAATTATTGTGCAGCCCTTTTTTTCACTGTTGATTTGTTTTTCACTGATTTGTAAGTTCAATAAATGCAACATCTTTCCAAAAGTCAATGAGTAATCTTGTTAAAAATCCTTATTTTTTGATATTGACCAAAGTAATTGTGATTATGATTTTTTTCCATAAAGGAACAGCCCTACTAGTGACATCATGACTCAATTATTTGCATAAAGCTTAGTGGTTGTCGGTTGCAGCGAGGGAGAGAAATGTCCAGTTTTAGCACACATGTAATGTATGTTTCAAGGAAATAGTCTTCAATAGTGAGCCAGTCTCTTTATTGGTCTGTTTTTATCCAATGGAAAGACTGCTAGAACATCAGGCCTAAGAGTAAATAAAAAGTCTGCTCAAAAGAGAAAAGTAATGGGTGGAAAGCCAAGTAGAGTGTTTTGCCTCTATTTTGAATAAGTGCCATGGTGAGCAAACATGATATTATGTCTGCAAGGGCCATTTGCAATGTGTTGACAAGAAAAGTGAAGTAAGATTCATGGTCTCATTGTGTTCTTGATCTATTGATGGATTGGACATGGGAGCCCAACTCCCCAAAGTTGTGAAGGTTAACCAGCTACCGCACATCCATCCTTTAGTCTTTGAGGCATGCACACAGCAACTAGCAACAATGCAATGTAAAGACATGCCATTTACCTGGATGCTGGTGTACTTAAGTGGGCATTTGACAACCTTACAGTACACACAAGACAAATCCTTTTTTTAGATACACTATAGCAGTTTTCAAAATGTAACAGAAGGAAAGAGAGTTACTACAGGGGCCCCATTCTAACAACATAGATCCTTGGAGATAAGAACTGAAGAGCCTGCACAGAGATGTTATTTTTTGCAGAAGTTGTCTGCTTTTGTCACATGACATATTTGAGGCCCAGTTGCAAGCACAGCACAGATCAGTACCAGGTCTCGGCCTGGACATTGAGAATCCCTGACCTACAGTATGTATATGATTCCTCTTGGGCTTGTTTCATTTCTCATTTTTCTTATGACAGTACGCCTGTGAATGTGTGCAGAGTGTGCCTTTGGGAGTGGTTCATCTGACTGTCTAAGATGATCCATATCCACTACACTACTTGTCAACTGTTTAGACAGTGACAAACGAGAGGTAGAATATGTGCAAGGCAGGCTGCCATAGATAAAGCACCTGCACGGATTCTGACCTACCTGCGGTAAAAAAAAAAAGAGAACCTAGATGGACACACCGTAGAGATATGCATTCTTTCCATACACGGCCAGCGAAGTAGTGCCACAGACTCTCAGGGCAATTCTCAACCCCAAGAAAGCAAAGAATGGACTTGTGTTCTTAGGGGAAAACGATCTTCCCAGTCGTTCTTGGAAGAATTAACTTGCAGGGTCACGAGCACACAGCACGTTGTGGACTGTTTTCAGATGATGCGTTCTTGCTGGTGTAGCGGAATACCCCCAGCACAGAGGTCGCCTGCTAGGGGTTTTGAAATGAATCATTGCATCGATGCGGACGTGGACGATTCTGCATCGACGCAGTCACAGACTATAATCGATTATTGCCTACTGATGTTGATTTTCCGGTCGCTGCCTTTTTTTAAATTTTTTTTTATTTTGTCTGTTGTCAGATGTGTTCAGACTCTGCTACATTCAGGAAGTGTCTTTTTTTTTTTTTTTTAAGAGCAGATACAATAAAAAGGGGAGTTCACATATATCTGACTGCTTGAATTTGTCGATGAAAGCCATGTGTAGTGCCAATGTGTACTGGGGCTGTCAAGTTCATACAAGCCACCAACCGATGCATCCTTGGTAAAATGGGCATGTTGAGAATATTTCTGGGAATTTTAACTGTTGGTGAAAAGCGAACTTGTGTATTGGGACAAAACTTTGGCCACAAAAGATGACATTTCACAAGGACACAACTACAGACAAGAACGCAGATCGAGAAAGGCCCTCAGTCTCTTTTGGCAGGCCCTTCGTGTGTCTTACTTGTGCCCAGGACAAGATGACCCCCCAGTCGTGACACAGGTTGCACACACAAACTCCATTTGTGTACTGCGAAAGAGCTCTCCCACACACTATTTGATCAAATATCTGGCCATAAAGTCCCTTGCACCTCTGCTATCATTTTCTCTTTTTTTAGTTTTTCTCTTTTCTGAGCACCTGACATTTGATGACTGGCCAATTTGAAAGTTTCCTCGCGGGAGAGGAGGGGCTGGCTAGACGTTACCTTTGATCCCATAGTAGCGTGAAAGTCTGAACTTTTTTTGCCCAGGTAAAGGAAAGGAAAATTGTTTTCGAACAATTTTTTTTGTCAAAGAAAATTAGGAGGCTAAAAAATAACAAGCTTTTATGTGACTCCCAAATACTATAAAGTTTATTCATGCAGTCTCACAAAGCCCTTTAGGTCACTGTACATCAGGGTAGATTTTAAAGACGGCCTGTGTAATGGACTCTGAATTGGCCTCAGTCTCAGGCTCAAACATAAGGAAAGGAGAGATGTATAATTTCCCTTTTGTAATATGTTGACACAGATAAATGGTCCCCTTGCTGTAGCCTCGCCCTCATTATTATGCTACGAGGGGAGGTTAGATTGTCACCACTGCAAATCAATAACACATTAAAGTTGGAAACCAATAAAGGAAATGCAAGTGAACTGGACACATGTTGCTCACTTTTTTTCTGAGGGTAATCAACCATGATTAACTTCTAATTTCACAGATGGCTTGAATGGCAAGGGATTTGTTTTTGTGATGAATACAATGTAGTATCATTTGCATGATGGAGCTCTGTAGCACACGGTCTCCCAAGAGGCTGCATTTTGACCACACTTGATAATTGAAAAGTGTAATTTCATGTGCATAGGGAAAACCTTTACATAGCTTTTATCCAACGCTATCCTGGCTGCACGACACTTGTTGCTATAGCAGCCAGTCCTTACCTACCACTTTGTGACATTTTGGTTATGAGTCATAAAATGTAAGACGATGTAGGAGTCCATTGATACAGGTGCAATTAGGCCTTGTCATGTTGTCAGACTATGGCTATTGTTTAGTTAGATCAGGAAATAGTACAAAAGGGTAGAAGTATACTGACATGATGTACCCAAAACAAATGACAACTTCTACTACACAATTCTTTATTTGTCTCCACTGGAAAGAGTTATTTATAAAATTCAGTTCATAGTCCTTTGTAATACATTATCTTCCTCGCAGCAGCGTTATGCCAGGGCAGGATTTTCTTTAACATGTAGGGCCATGAATTTATTCTGTTGGAGATAGACAGCAGAACATTTTTTTTTTTATTATGAGACTCCAATGGCTTCAATATAAAAAATAAACCAAGTCAGAAGCAGCAGCAGTAGTACAGGCTGTGTATGGGCCGTGACTGTGAAATCAGACAATTTTTAAAGAACCTGCAGCAAGTCACAGCATACAGATATTACCTTTCCTGATTTAACCACAACAAACGACAGGTAGTGCAAAACACCTGGATAAACAAACTGCTAGCACGGCAACGTTCTGGAACGTGTTTGGAACTGGACTGGATTGTTGTCCATGAAAAGGCAGTGAAGAAAGTGATTTAGGGAGTTAGAGAGTACCTAGAGTAAGGAGTAAGAACAAGTAATTAAGTTGTACCAATCTTTCAGGCCAAGGACAAACCTGAATAAATGAGTAGAGAAACGTAACAAATGCAGAGGCTGTCATACAGGGTACGAGGGGTCACTGAGTGATTTGATGCTGATGATAATATGAATTACAGTCAACAGATCTCAACCAAATAAATATCTGTGGTAGATTTTGGACCAGTAGCCAATGTAAGACGGCACGCTCCACTACCATCGTTAAAGCTTTAGTGCGTAACTTTTTTTATTTTAATGAACGTCCGTTACATTCAAGCCATTGCCAAATGACTTGATACAAAGCTAATTAAGACTATCTGCTTCACAAAACTCTCTCTGGATATCTCAGCATGGCTGTGTTTAGAAATTGTTGTAGTCCAGCGACTTTTGCGCGCAGAAACTCAAGTGAAGATAATTACCTCTTCTGAAGAGTCCATCGTTTTTTTTATTTTTTTTATTTTTATCCTCCGTGTCCTCCTTGGCAACTAGCAACTGAGTGGAGGAGGGGTGGAGGTGCGTGCGCCATCATGGAAGGCTTGTGTCATGTAGATGCAACAACAGTGTTGTTGTCATTACTTAGAATTCCTCATGGGGGTGACAGAAACTACACACTATAGCTTTAAAACTTAAAATAAGGGCATATCTGTTAAAAATGATGTAAATTTCTTCAGTAGAAGCTGTTCTAGTACACTTAATGTTGGTTTTTCTTTTAAGTTGTCAACATTCTATATCTGTGTATGTATATGTGTGTGTGTGTGTGTGTGTATATATATATGTATGTGTGTATATATGTATATATGTATATATACACATATATGTATATATATATACACATATATATATATATATATACTGTATATGTGTATATATATATGTGTGTATGTGTGTATATATGTATGTATGTGTGTATATGTGTGTGTGTATATATATATATATATATATATGTGTGTATATATATATATATGTGTATATATATATGTATATATAATATATATCTATATATATAAATATATATGTATGTGTGTGTATATATATATGTATGTGTGTATATATATATGTATGTGTGTATATATATATATGTATATGTATGTGTGTGTATATATATATGTATGTGTGTGTATATATATATATGTATGTGTGTATATATATATATGTATATGTATGTGTGTGTATATATATGTGTGTGTATGTATGTATGTATGTATGTATGTATGTGTATATATATATATATATATATGTATGTGTATATATAAGTGTATATATGTATGTATATATATATATATAAAGAATAATAAAATACATTAATTTTCTATTTTATTTTCTATTTACTTGCAATTTTGACTATATATTATAAAAAAATATACAGCGGTCAAGCAAAATAGCGGCTTTCTTAGAAATACAACAAAGAGAAAATACAGAGGTATAACACCCACATGGAAATCAATATCCTCAGTGAGCTTACACTTACACCTTTCACTTTTGAAGTTATAAACAAATCTGACCTTTTAAAGAAATCAAAGGCTATGTCACAGTTCAGTATGCCAGAGACTGGTGGCTTGGTATGGTGCTATTGATCTGAAGCAGCATCAGAAGATATGTGTCTTTATGAGGGGTGGTTGTCCAATATGGGTCACTTTGATGGCTCCTGTCTCTGAATTGTTGGTCATTCTGGTCAATCAAACCACCGTCTAACATTCTCATATGTAGTAAAGAAATTTCAAATCGAAAGGGGTGAGGTCAGAAAGTGATTGATGGAATGCCCCATATATCACCCAGTCTTTGCAAGGAGGCTTTTCAGGCATCTTTCAATTTCTAAGAATAATTTTCCATTCAATACTTATTGCTGTCTGGGTCCAATCCTTCAGTGATTGAGGAAAAGCAGATATCCCCTTACCATCTCCTAAAGCACTGTTTTGGACTGCATACAAAATGCACACCTATGACATTAACAATATAACTGTGAATCTTCATCCGGGAATTGATGGATTTAGGGGCTTGTCCACAGTGCATGTACACGTGTACCTTCAGCACCTTAATTTCCAGCAAGCTACAGAATCTTTTAAACCAATTATCTGTAACTTACTGGGGTGTCAGTATTAACAATGTCTAATTTGAATTTTATGAGCCTTACCCTTAAGTCTTTTGACATTATTGAGGAGTTGCTGCAGATTTCATTTTGTTATGTTCATCAAGTGGCACACCCAAATGATTCACCCCATATTCCAATGCAAAAAAGAACAACACAGAAATGAAAAACCTGAAAACAAGCAAATAAAACAAAAAGCAAAACAAAACCCTCTTTCCAGAGGTGGATAGTACAGGTTGGGGCAGAAAGGTATCTCACTGGTTGGATTGGCTTCCAGATTTCCACTTGAGAGCTCGTATTGTTTGGCCGGTGCCCTAAAATGGGCAGCTCACAGATCGTAAGGAGGGAGCCTGCCCAAGCTGGGTCCTAATCGCTTTTTTTAAACTTCCATTAACTGATAACAAAGTCACTATACAGATGTGAAGTGAGATGCATATGGTCAGTAAATGTTGAAAATTCTGGAATACATGAATATTTATTCATATTAACTCAGGCCTCCCGCTCAAGGTCTAAGCCCTGAAGACTACCATAATAATCTCTCTCTTATTGACGACTTCTTCCACTGGTATGTGCAGAAAATTAACATTGTTAGAATTGATCATGTTACATCACTCCTAAAACACCCCATCTTGTCAACCACCTCTCTGTGCCTTCCCAAGTCCCCCTTGCTGGCCTGTATGCCAGCCAGCTTGGCTGGCAGTCTGCACTTCACTTTGATTTGTGAATGTGAATTTTATCAAACATAAATATTCTCTTTTAAATTATATCCAAATGGGCATTTTATAGTGCTATAGGCAAGGCACGAGCTCGCTGCTCAATATTGTGCCTTTCCTAGCGTTGCCAGACCGCTTCTTATTCCCTTTCCAGTTCTTTAAGATGGAAAATTAGAACTGGGCTCGCTTTTGCTTGGCCACAACAAGAGAATCTGAGTCGTAGAGTTTATATTTCTATGGATTGTTGTTCTTTAGTGCAACCTTGATGCCGGAAACAAGAACCTTCTCTCATTCTTGGAAGCAGTTCACAATAGAGTATGATGCTTCATGCTGACTGCGTGTAATTCATAGAAAGAATTGCACTCATTTCTCATCTAGGTTTTAACGAGTGCTGTGTCTTTTGTCTGGCTGACAAAAGACACCAGTTGGTCAGGTCCCAAGGTGGTCTAGAGTGCATCATGTGCCTTTCCTTCCTCTTTGATTTGCAGTATATATTTTTTCTCTAGCCATTCTTGCTCTTTCCATTTTAGTCATTTTCTCAAGGCTCAAAGATTTCCATTTTCCTTTTTTGGATGCTCATTCCTTGCCATGCTCCCCTCTGTCTATTTCTGCTTCTTCATTCTGATTAGACTTGGGAACCAACCAGTATCCATCCATTTTCACACTGGGTCTGGTCAGTGTCTGTAGTCCCATTTGTCTCTCAGGAGAAACAGTCTCTCAGTGACTACGCTTTCCAGTTCCCAAGCCCTAGATGTATCTGCTGAATCCACTGCACCTAGCCTTTTCTTTCTGTAGTCTGCTTATAGTTCCTCCGAGCCTGCTTCTTTCACGTATTGCCTGTCTTCTTCTTGCTTTCCTCTTGCCTCTGCCTAATGTTTCTTTCTTAATGGGAGATTTGAGTTTGAGTGGTTTGTCCTAAACTGAGTTGCCACTGACTCTTCAGACTCTTCTGCAGAGCTGTCTCTTTCCCCATAGTTGCCATCAACATACACTTGTAGCTCAATGAGACCTCACTATTTCAGCTGAGACCCTTTAATGTACGGCATATGCTATGTGGCTTTCCAGTCATCCTAATTGGCTGGTGGGGGTCGCGAGTCAGTGCACATTTGCACCTCTCAGCTTGATTGACATGCGACAGAGGGGACTAGTCAGATCCCAGGTGCAGAGGCAGTATGTCCTGGCTGCTTTTTAATCATGTTCTCCAGGCTGGGGCTTATAAGAGATGTAAGGGTGATTATGGTTCAAGGAGGACCAGGTCCTTGCGCAGGGGCTTTGGGATTATGGCTCTTGTGTTCTGACTGAGAGAATGACTACATCAGTATTCAGATGGTAGCCTCCTCAGAGGTTGCAGAGTTACTGGAGAGATTTGGAACGGAGTAGAGAGGCTCACTCTGTCAGGGAACTCTAATCGAACGCCCTAGGATTGTCTGTAATCTGTGAACTCATTCCATTCTGAGCCCAGCAGATGACAGTATGTGTGTTAATAGCATTTTAGATATGATGAGCTCCGTTGACCTCAAAGCTCTGTTCTCTTTTTATTTTCAATATGTGAATAGCACAGATATGAAGCCAGGCAATGCTCCTGTGTAAAAGGTGTGAAGAGATGTCACGGTATGCATCTCTCTGATAGTTTATAGTGTTTCCAGAGTTTCAGAAAAATAGTATTAAATGGTCACGTATTGGCAATATGTAGAAAAATTGGTAATTTTGCAGTAAAACTACTTAGCATCAAAGTGTTTATTTTTTTTGAAGCTCTGAGTTGGACTGATGCATCGGCTCAGGTCACCTCATGTCTTCTGTTAACAGTTGCACACGAACAAACTGCAAACACTTCCCCTGTCAGCGAGATAACCACAGACTTGCACACATTTTCTGTGGCGTTTGTGACAGAAAATAAATTTTTGTCTCTTTCATAGAGAAAAAACTGGCTCTGGTACTACAACATTTGGCTTCCTGTGCTTTGCAATGCTGTGTTTTGCTTGTGGAAGAAGAACGGAAGAGGCACGGGGGGAAATTAAGGCGAAAGAGCACTAAATGGTTGAAATTACTGATTCACTAGGCTGATGAGCCTGCAAATCAATCAATGGTCAGCCACATTCAGCTTAATGGTGCCCATTGGTTGACTGACCCAATAATTTATAATTGTAAGCTTCTTTGAATCTACTTTTCCTTAAATATGCTTATAAGGAAGGTTATATTGCTACTGTAGATTGCACTAGATTTTATTAGTTTGCATGCATTTCTTAGTTGTGTATTTCATACAGTGTATAGTGACATAAAACTATGCATAGTGTAAATGTATTTGTTTTATGTAGTAGCAGCTGGGTATGTTGTCGAAAAAAATGTATATACTCCAGAATTGGACGTTGGTTGCATGCTCCTGAAATGGCTTGGGTTTTATAAACACAATGACAGGAAGAGGCAGTTTCTCCAGCTGCTGCGACTGTAATCTATGCTCTTTGGTCTGTCAGTTCATAACGAGAGAAAACAAAGGAATTGGAGGGTGGGTACACGTGATTATTTCCACAGACCCTGAACCCCCAATTTCGTCCAGACTTTTGACCCTTTCTTACTGCACACGTGCCAGGGGAATGTGCTTTCAAAGCTAACGTTAGCTCATGTTGGCTGACTGACTAAAAGGGGAGGGACTAGAAATCAGGGACTAGGACTGAGGTGCTTGCGCCAAATTTCGTAAGCCTCACTGAAGTTAAATCCAACTTAATATTGCTTAAATGTAGGGGCACAGATGGCCCTTAAAATCAGGTCTCAGCTCCCAAAGACAATATTTAAACTGAGCTCGTTCATATTAAGGATTCCGTTGATAATATGTAAATGACTTCCTTAATATCACCTCATCATGTTTACCCATTAGGAGTTACATTGTGAAATTTTTTTAAACAACATCAACACTTTGACAAAGCTTCACATATTTTTCTGTGCCAAGTGTGTATTGAAATTTCAAAGCTACTGACTAATGTTTTTTTTTAGGTTAGTTTAAGCCATGTGCAGGACTTGAAGAGGAGAGAACTGTATAAAAAATTATCATACGAAGACACAGCATCCTTATCTGAGTACACAGTTGGCAGGAGTTGTAGAAGCAGTGACTGAGTAAAGGTGTTTGCTTTTTTAAGTTTACTAAATTGAACCAAATAGAAGACGGTGGATGAAAAGAGATGACAGTTCCAGGCCTAATCTCTTCCCAAGGTACTCATTTTACCAAAGAACTTTCACAACAATACTCACTGCTCACTTGGCTCGACATCTTGTTGACCTCCTTGCTCCTTGTACCCCATTTCCATTGTCAGTCAAATGTTCAGCACATACTTATCCCAGTGACAGGACTTCCAGCCGTGTCTATATGTAGACTGATGCCTGAAAAAGTATACTGTTCACTGGCTATCCTCCATTCGAAGTAGTAAGGGTGAAAGAGTGTATAATGAGCATTACAGCCACACATGGATACAGAATTTTACACCATATTTACACCATGTTCATTAGTCCCCACCAAAGTGCAGGTCTGTACTAGGGGTGCAACGGATCATAAAACTCACAGTTCGGATCGGATTACGGTTTTGAGTCACGGATCGGATCAATTTTCAGATCAGCACAAAAAAGGGGGGGATTTAAATGATTTATAAAAAATTGTTAAACGACAAAACCAGAAGAGAAGAAGAGTATTTTACAATAATTTTGAATGCACTACGAGGTTTACCAGTTTCAAGTAAATGGTCCATTTAGTCCTATCTGTGTTGTTTTTCCGACAACAGCAGTGACCAAGTGCTAGTTTGTGTCTTTAGCTGCAGACTGTTATACGTCCCGGTGTTGGAATTCTCTACAGTGAAATACAGTCACACTTAACCGTGTTTAATCCAGCTACTAGCTAACGGTAGGCTAACATCAATGTTACGTGCTGCCAAGTGTAACGTTAGTGTTAACTAGTGTGAAATGCTCTAAAGTCTGTGAGCATCAGAGAGCAGCGCAGGCATTTAAGTGCCACCAAAATGAGGCACCGAAATCTGCATTGCTATTCCGTTCAGTAGATACAGGTTGTTTAGGCACCGGTGCCATATTAGCATCGGGTTTCGGTACCCAACCCCGTCTCTAAGCTCCCTATTCTCGGGTAACTCTACTACCAACTGCAACTGATTTGATGGAGCTCTGTAGCCGGCTCTATCAGCTGCTTTTAACATGCTCCGTTCACGTGAACATAAAACTGATTTTAACATGCGCCCTTCATGTGAACAGAAAACGGCATTGCCTGTATCTTTTCACGGCAACCCTCCATAGAGATTTATCAGCCTACTTTACGTAACAGTGACAGTAAAAATGTATTTCACACTATTATTATGGTTAAACTTTGTGATTAATCCACGGTTCACATGCATTCCGAACCATGAGTGTCGATCCATCAACTGTGATCCGTTACACCACTAGTCTGTACCACCTTTGCTAGCAAACAATATTGGTGACCATTTTGATGAATGCAGGAAAAATAGTAACAGTACAGCTTGGCAGAGCCAAATGAAAAGGACTAAAGGGAGTTCAACTACTCACAAAGGTAAACTAGTTAAAGTATGCTTTGCTTATACATCAGTGAGGCATTTTATCTCATTAATTGGCTTGCCAACAATGCAAACATGCCAGTAATTATGTTATCACACCAATAGCCTTATCTATGAGCATTTTTTGTTATTTATGTGCTCATACTTATATTAACATATCTAATACAAGGGATTTACCTATAAAAAGGGTACCATTGCACACTATTCTAAATTTGCTCTAAATTTTCAATCTGAAAGCACCTTCAGTCTTAGTTGTTCTATAGATAAAATGAAATCTTAAAATAGATTGACTATTTCATTATCCTTATCCCCCTCTCACTTAATCTTCCCATTTCAGTAAGTCATTTGTAAAAAGTGGGCAGATCGCATGCAGGGTGGCAAGTGCAGAATTAACAGAATTACATCTTGTTTTAGCTTGATTGTATGGGTGGTTAGAGAGATGCAACTCTTTACTCTGATGGACAAGTTACACTTCTCCCTTCTATCAAAGCTTGGGCCTGCTCCATTCACATTTGATGTGAACAATACTCAGGTTTGACACTTGCCTTGTGTACAAATTATAAGGCTACATCTGTTACTGTGCTATGTTTATCACCCCAAAAAAAAAAAAAATTTTTTTTTTTTTAAAAAAATTATTTTTTTTTTTTTTTTTTTTTTTTTTTTTTTTTTTTTTAAAAAAAAAAAGAAAAATTTTTTTTTTAAAGAAAAAAAGGGGTGTTTTTTAAGAGGGGCGCCAGGACGCCTGGGTAACAGAGGAGAAACCTAGGTAGGTGAGAGGAAAAGACGCATGCAGGAGAGAGTGGCAGATTGGAGGCTGAAGGCTGTCTTTGTGACAGAGATACTCGTAAACAAATGGTGTCTAGTGGAATTTTATCTGGTCTTTTGTGGGCTCAGAGTACCTACTAGGTGTAGTTTCACTAGACTTAGCAGGCTTCCTCAGATGATCTTCTCTCCCTATTACCATCTTGATTAACCTAATGAGTTGAGCTGGGAGAAAAAGGCGTAGAAAGCTGACAAGTTTGTTGTAGCCAATTATTGCACTGTCCTTCCTGTACCAGCCTTATCTGCTGAAGGGCGGAGATTGGGATCAGTGGACTAGCAGCCTCTTCGAACCTAGTGTGTGCTGTGGAGTCTGGTATCGATTAGAGGAGCAGAGGAAGAAGAGGAGGAGGAGGCTGCAGACAGAGATTAGTGAACCCTGATGTTCTTTGCTTGTGGGGATGCTTGCAGCCACTGTATTATGGTTTCTATACCAGGAGATTGCTTCTATATAGACAGTGGACTGGATATATTAAAGAACCTATCACTGTTAGCTCTGACAGTGTAACAACTCATTCATTCTCCCCTTTTCTATCATCTGTTTTGCCTTTGCTGTCTTTTCTTTGTAAATGCATGTTTTGTGGCCTTAGTCAAAGTCAAAGTCAAGTTTATTTCATCCATAAAAATGGAAATTACAGTGCTCATACACGCCTAATACAATACAATAAATACAATATAATATAAAAATACAATACATAAATACAATACAGAATTTATAAAAATGTACGTTTAAAGTGATTGTTCGGAGTAATTCACCCTAGGGTCCTTTGCACCATGACCTCGAGCCAAACACCCCCCCAGAAGCTTTGTTCACCTGGGTCGAACATTGGGAGAGTTAGCGTAGAGTAGCGTTATCAGCTGAATAGCTTAGCGCAGGGGCTAATGGAACCACGTTTGTATCTCATAAGTTACCCCACTAATAATGCCCGAAATGATACCAAACGTCTACAAGTAGTACAAATAGGTTATGCTCTCATAAAACGATGGATTGGAAAATTTGAACACTTGCCTGCTCTCTTCTGCTCTCTGTTGCTGCTGCTGCTACCTGCAGTTAGACGAGTGCTTAGGGCCGTCTACAAATTACTACACCGAAAAGAGTTACAACAAAAATATTTATTAATTCAATGATTAAATAAGGTAATGTCTCCAAACTTACCTCAATTATTACTTGTATCCTGCTAGTTATACTACAGCACTTACTTAAAAAAAAAAAGTTAAATTAATAAATATTTTTGTTGCATCTCTTTTCGGTGTTGTAATTTGTAGACGGCCCTAAGCACTCGTCTTACAGCAGCAACAACAACAGCAGAGAGCAGAAGCCAGCAGGCAAGTGTTATTTACATAAACTTCTGGTGTACTTACAAACTTTCCAATCCATCGTTTTATGAGAGCATAACCTATTTGTACTACTTGTAGACGTTTGGTATCATTTCGGGCATTATTAATGGGGTAATTTACGAGATACAAACGTGGTTCCGTTAGCCCCTGCGCTAAGCTATTCAGCTGATAACGCTACTCTACGCTAACTCTCCCAATGTTCGACCCAGGTGAAAAAAGCTTCTGGGGGGGTGTTTGGCTCGAGGTCATGGTGCAAAGGACCCTAGGGTGAATTACTCCGAACCATCACTTTAAAGTGCTTGTTGTGCTGTCTGATAGCCTGAGGTATAAAAGAGAGAGCATACCGCTTAGTTCGTGTCACAGGAGGCCTTAGCCTACCACTACGTTCCATAACTCTGCCAGTCAAATTACTATGAAGAGGGTGACCCGGGTCTCTCGTTATTTTTTGTGTCATTGTTGCCAGACGGTCGTCATATACTTGATCCACTGTATTTAACTCTCCTACCATTTTTCCAGCCCTTTTAGTCACTCTATCAATCCTGGCCTTCTCAGTTGCCCCAGCATTCCCACCCCAACCCACCACACAGTAACTCCAAACACTACATATCACTGACATAAAAAACATTCTCATCACTTCATCAGTAAGTCAACATGATCTGACCATGTTAGCCTATCATTAAAAATGATGCCCAAATACTTGTATGTGCTCACTCTTTCTATTAATGAACCTTTGATTTCCACTCCCTCAGTTGTCATCTTATTTCTCCTGTAATCAATTACTAATTCTTTAGTTTTCTTAACATTGAGTTCTAGGAAATGAGTGTCACAAAAATCAGCAAAAGCTTTTATCTCTTTTTGATAGTGACTATAGTCATCATTTTCATAGTCAGGTAGTAGTCATGCTGTTAGTAGACAAAAGCTGTACCATTTTAACGTCAATGCATGTAAATCCCCAAAGCTTCATCAGCTTCATTTGTATCTAAATTTATGTGTGCCAGCTGATTTAATGCTAGTCCTTGGCACATGCATTGTACTTACGTTGACTGTTTCTTTCTCACGCTCACCACCTACCCCCAGGCTCCAACTCAACCCTACACCCACAACTTGTTGGCCAATTTTTTTATAGAAATATTATTTAGATAGACAAGCCCATTCGCAGCAACTGCTCTGCTTCAGTGTCAGAGATGAAGGATAAAGTAAATAAACAATAGAGGCCTTAACGATACAGTAGTTTGTTTGATGCTAATTTGTCAAAGTGTCTGTACCTCATGATAACTACTGAATGTACACAGCATAAATGGGTAGATATGAGCTAATACCGACACAAATTCCACTGCAACTGCCACAGTACAGTTAATGAGACCGATGACTGCCACACTTTCACACCCACCAGTTACAAATGAATCTTGCTGTTGTAAAATTGAACTTTGTATCCCACTTGCTTGATGTTGGAAGATTACTTTTAAAGATAACTGGATGGATGTTATCATGAAGCACTTTACACTGTACAGTTTCCGCTAGCCATCAACAACGCATGGATGTATGTTATTGGTGCATCGCTTCCTGATTTCCCAAACTACGGTATGTATGGCCCCATGCTCAAATCACAGAATGCACGCGCGTTAATTGTGCGTCAAATTGTGCTGTTAAAACGGTTTTCACAGCCCTACTTATATAATACTTTTTTCCATCATTTTCCATTTGATCCATTTGTTACTTGTCCATTGCAGGACCTGGAGTGAAATATAGACTACACAAAATGTATTATTCATGTAAGGGATGGACTGATGGACTGCCATACATCGAGTCAGTATTGGTGCCCATATTAACCTTATTAAGTAGACTGGTTATCATCCATGATGTGACCAATTAACAATAAATATAGTTTGTTTGTCAATGTTATTATAAAATGTTGTGTTTCACTGACTTAAGTTTTAGTGCCACAGCAACCACTGGCCTTATGTTACCTTAAATGAAAAGGATTCCAATGATTTAGACGCAGTGAGGAATACAACCTTTCAATTTGGTAAAAAGAGATCACTGGTACCAGGTTGGTAAATGGTATCAGTAGATACCCTGGGTTGAGCTATTGGAATCAGTATCGGGTATCACAAGAGGCTTGGTGCATCCCTAGTAGACCTTTTTCACGGCAGATATTTTGACTTGTCATAGCAGGAAAAGGACAGGTGAAACAAATTTTGTTAACAATGGCTCAGTTCTATGAAGTGAACAGTAAACCATGCCAGTGAGCCAGCAAGCTCAATACTAGGACCCTGGAACTGGTTCACCTAACTGTACATACACACCGCCGCCGACTTGAGTTGCAAAGAAGCTCTGGCCGCCCTGTCAAGGACGCTTGTCAAAAAGAACGGTGACGCTTTGGCCGCTCTGACGTGGCAGCATTCTTCGATCATGTTCAACACACGATTGAAGAAAAAGCACAAGCAGCCACTGCACGGCCAATACATTGACACTAAAAACCTTTTATAAATTACATATATAAGGACAGAATTTGTATTGTTTGTTGGTCGCAGCGATGTCTGTTAGCAGTTAACTCGCTCGTTAGCTGCTGAACCGCAGCAGAATGCAGGCAGAGCGAGCAGCTGCCAGCTGTTGATCCGTGCAGGACTTCACTGTGAGCGGACTGTTTAGAGACGATGTGACCGGCAGGTAACGTTAAATGGTCCCTATACGCAAAGCAACGTCATATCATAAATGATAGGGAAACCAGCAACAGCGATTATGAGCTTTTTCTCCCTTTTCTCTGAACTAATGTTTTGGTAGGAACGAAAGTTTACATCGTATGTTTCTCCGGAATCAGCCAGCGCGAAGGACGTCTATATTGCGATTGGTTGCTGGCGTTTGCCGCTGCTTGACGCTGAACCGCGTCATAGCTCATTACCATAAAGTTGACATTCTTTCAACTTTCTGATTGACTCTCTGGTTGCTCAAAACGCCCAAAACGCGATGCCGACTGATTTGCCGCTTCTTGCAGCTGAGAGAAGCCAGCTTCCATTGAAAATGAATGACTTGTAAGTAAGTTTATTTGATTAGGACAATGCACATTAATCAGCATTTCTGTAAATGCACCAGTCAGCTAATTTTCAACTGTAGTCCTAGTATGCATGTATTTATGGTGGGAAGAAAACAGAGCACCCAGAGGGTGCCCATGCAAACACAGGGAGAACATGCAAACTCACACAGAAAGGCCCGGAACGACCTAGACTCAAACCCAGAGCCTTCTTGCTGTGAGGCAGAAGTGCTAACCACTGAGCCACCGTGCTGCCTTACCTGACTTCAAGTAACTTTAGAAGGTCAAGTCGGCGGCGGTGTGTACGTACAGTAAATGGAATGCAGTCGTTTTTTTATGTGCTTTTCCTGCTTTGACAAGTCAAAATGTCTGTCAAAAAAGTATTCTTGTGCATGCTGTTTATGAAGCATCCTACTTTAACTAATATATTATTTAGTCAATGTTGACACTGCTTTCAATATTAAATTTTTTTATTAGACAATGCTTGTCTAATTATTGACAAGTCAATAAACCTATCAGCCACACGGACAGCCAGAAGAGGAAGGGGGAAGACAGTGAAGCAGTTGGTCAGAGGCGGTAATGTTTTATGAGACTACAGCAAATATCCAGCAGCATATGGCATGGTAAAACATCTAAACACTTGGCATCCGTACAGTCAGGAAAAGAAACAAGCAGCCAGACTGATTGTCTGGTTTAATACATACAAAGGTAACCCAATCAAAATAGCATTAGAATAAAGAAAAGCAATTAATACACATGCATATAAAAATAAACTGGTCATATTATCAAGTCATAATCACAAGTCACATTTTAAGGTTATAAAGTGGTTCAATGTTATGTGGCAAGTACATTTAACCAAGAGCATGTCAGACATTAAGGTTCATTGAATAGTCCTCAATCAAAAGCCATTTTCCCTTATGAACTCTGGGCAATTTCCGACGAATCGGGTGCCGACATTGCCGTCTGAAGTTACCCTTTCTCGCACGTAGCACACAAATGGAGATTGTCCTTGATGTGTTCTCACCGAGGTCAGGTAGCCCAGGGGTCGGCAACCTTTTTGATATGAAGTGCCCTTTTCAAAATTTCTTGTTTATTAGTGTGCCATGTTAACATTACGTTTTATTATGACATCACATCAAAATGTAATATCCAGGGAATCTGTAATTTTATTCCATAGCAACATTTGATAACATTTATTTCTCATAATCAGGACCTTGTAATTATTATTATTATTGTATATTATTATTATGATTATGGAAACATGGTTTTAGTATGCAGTCCTGATTGGTGGAAAATGGGCTGACAAAAATATCACTGTCAAAGAGCCTGAAGCGAAAAGTTGTGGAAAATTCCAGCTTTAATAATGAATGGACTGATAATGAAACGATGCTGTGGCAAAATAATTATAACACAACCAGCATCATTATCGAGAATGAAGAACACGAACATAACGATTGCGTCATTCACGTGCATATTAAGTAGCCACATGTATTTGTTTTGGTCTTAAAATGCATCCATATTTACCGCTCCAGCGGAGAGGATGGTTTCTTCAGACAGCTTAAGTTTATAAGAATTTGTCCAAATTTCAAGATTCCCTGCAAACTAAGAAACAGACTACAAACCGACAGCTTTTGTTTTAGCTTGTTTTGTAAAAATGTGCTATTTGCAGAGTATAGAGCTGTGTTTGCGTAGAACAGCGCGGTGGATTGAGCAGACAGAGCAGATTGAAATATCGCTTTCTACATGTTTATGCCGGTCTACACAGGTGAGTGCATTGATAAGTATTGGCTTTTAACTCACGAAGGTTTAATTGTAGCCTCCTTACAGTAACAAGACTAGCGTTAGTTCATCTGCCCCAGCGGCCGTTGGTAATCCTCTTTGTATTGTTCCCCGGTCAGAGATATGAGTCAATCAAACTACCGTAAATAACAGGTCGCGACGCCGGTTGATGTTTTCCTCCGTGGGTGCTCACACGCGCACACCCTTTCAAAAAAAAAAAGTTGTCAAAAATGTTTGCATTTCAGAACCTTAGGAAATGGACAGCGGCCGACACGAACACACACGCCATACTAAAACCGTAAACTCAGGACAGCGCCACTTCTCACAGATACAGATAGGATTGGAGATGAGAAGTTTAATCAGCTTCGTGGGAAATTATAAATCAATGCCACCGCCATGACCAATCACACTATGACAGACGCTCCACTTAGCACCACCTGCAATGTTTAATATTAAATTAATGTAAAAATGAACTGGCAGTCTGGCACACGTGGGTGCTCAGTATTTTCCATGGGTGCTCAAGCTCCGGAGCACCCACGGTATCGGCACCTATGAGGTCGCGCAACTGTGAACGTTGTAATTTGGCATGCGGATGAGAGAGTGCTTCAGCATTTCAACCATGATTTCAACACACCAATAACTCTCTTGCACACATATTGCCCGTGTGCCATTGGTTAAGGTCCCGCGTGCCCGTGGAGGCACGCGTGCCTAAGGTTGCCGACCCCTGAGGTAGCCGGTTCATCCCTTGCCGACAGAAGTTCTCTCCAGTTAGACATTTCCATTTTCCGATCTCAGATATATTGCCATCTGTTGCCTGAAGACTCTGAACACTTTGCTGCTAATGCCTCTGAAGGCCTCTATTTTTCATCACTGGCTTTTCATCACAGTACAGAGGTTTATTAGTGATGCCATACTGAATTATCACAAGATCATTTGGAGCTCCAACGAAATCAGCCATCGGACAAAGTTCAGCCTCTTCAGTTCTAACATTAAGCCTTAATACTACTCTGCGGTCAGAGATGTGGAGGACAACCAAGAAAACAATGACGAAAGAACAAACATTCATCAACAGCTACCTGAGACGGATCTTGACCATCCACTGGCCAGATATCATCAGCAACAATGATCTCTGGCCGATAATGGGCCAACAACCAGTGGAAGAAGAGCTCAAGAGTAGAAGATGGGGATGGACTGGCCACACACTCCGAAAACCAAATATATGCACCACCAGGCAGCCCTTAGATGGAAACCCCAAGTCACAAGAAAGAAAGTCCAGCCCAAGAACACCTAGCAAAGGGACCTGGAGACAGACATCAAGCAGAGCGGGATGACATGGATCACTTTTGTGTGTGATTGACTGTGGGCCTTCCGGGAAAGGTAGTGTGTTGTTAAGATGGTGCCTGGCCAAGTTGTGCTAGAGCACCCTTAAAGTGCTCATATTGTGCTTTTTGGCTTTTCCCCTTTACTTTATTGTGTTATATATCTTTTTGTGCACATTATAGGTTTACAAAGTGAAAAAGCCCAAAGTCCACCCCAAAGGGACTTACCATCTCCAGCAGAAAACACTGTTCACAAACTGCTATAAACAGCTCAATTGTAGTCCAGCCTTTACTTCCGTGACGAACGTGCGTCACTTTGTAACACACGTTATAATGCTCACCTAGCTGCTAGCATGGCACGCCCTCATACTCTGCAACTGACTAGCTAGCAGTACTTACTGCACATGTGCGACTCCCAACAAAGATGGTACAGAAGTGAGTGGTCTCACTCCGTAGCTAAAACAGAGAGCTCAACACACAGGGTGAAAAGAGGAGCTGCAGCAATGTGTAGTACAACAAATATATGGTGTTTTCTTTCAAATTAAACCACATAAACCTATTCTGGTACAACCTCTAAATACAATTATGAACCTGAAAATGAGCATAATATGAGCACTTTAATGAAGCCAGAGTGCATTATGTGTCGGGTTTATTGGACAATTGCCCTCCAAAGACACAGACCCGTTACACATGGACATTTAGGATTGCCCTTTGAGTCTCACATATGCACGCACAAACACAAATTCACACCAACATGCAAATGTTCACGCACTTGCACAAACACACAGTTAGGGATACAGTCACACATGAGCGAATGCAGGCAAGTGATTTAATCTTAATTTTGCACGTGTGATCGTGCCCTCAGACATTTAACCTTCTCTGCCCACATTTACAGCATTAAAGGTTCAGTACACATGATAAATATGTTGAACATCTTGATAAAATAAAGGGACGATGATGGGGTTGTCCGTATGAAGTATGGCCTTTTTATCAGAGTAGCACTTCATATGGTACAGGTATTGAGCCAAGTTTACACCCAGCATCTTTCTCTGTCTTCTATTGCTGACATCTCATTAGAGGCATGTCAAGTCCCTCCTTACAATGTTGTGGTGATTATATTGCAGGGATGGGATGGTTTACCCTGATTGAAGTGAAAGGGAGAAAAGAAGCTCCTAGCTGCCTTCTGCTCTTATCATGAGCAGTGATATGACCATGGGGTTAATTGTGGTGCTAGTGCAAGAAGGATCCAAAGCTTTATAAAGCTTGGAAAATAGCAGTTGTCAAACGTAGTTCTCTATCAGTAAAACCTTTTCAGCTTTAACAAAGGGCCCAATTTTGGTCCCCACCCATGTTATAGTAACTGAATGTTGACAGTTGTCAAACGTAGTTCTCTATCAGTAAAACCTTTTCAGCTTTAACAAAGGGCCCAATTTTGGTCCCCCCTCCCCATGTTATAGTAACTGAATGTTGACACGCCTCCATGGGATCAGTGCTACATTTTCAAAGACCCCCAGTGGTTCTGGCCAATAACCTACCGGTGAAAAGAGCACTCCTCTCACAGCCAGACTTCTATTCCAGAAATTTTGGAAATACCCAGCAGCAAGATAAAAATTCCTTTGCATCTCCTGGCCAGTGGTCGACACTGACTAGTGGAGAGCCAGCTTTGATCTACCATCCCCTTGCAGTGAACTGCCAGCACCTGAAACAATTCAATTCATCCTTTTTATTGTGAGCTGTTCAGCCAACCGTTGCCTAATAAGCATCAGTTTACCATTTGGTGCCACAACCCCTCTAATCAAAAGTCCAGTGCCCTAGTCAGTTGGCACTAGTATTCCAGGATGTGATCCCTCACCAGCCTCCCACTTAAGGACATGGCCAATTTTGTTTGTTGGAATTTATAATCAATGTTGTACTTTATTCTTGATTTTAACTCTAGAATTTTACTCTGAAAGGGGTTGATTTGTGTTATTTGGAGCTTGATTGGTGTACACATACAAACAACCTGCCTCAAATAAATTATAATCGGGATTCAAATCTAATCCTTCAGATATCTCTAATGATGTCTGTGTGAAATAATATATGCTAACTATGCATAACATTAACTCCTTGGAATTTTGAACGACATTGTCTAATCCTCTTGCTCTCTCTTACTCTTTCCTCTTTCTAATTAAAAGTGTAGTACAGTGCCCATTGAAACATGCCTGTTAGATTGCTTGGCCTCCTGTATTGCTGCTTGCAGCACTCTCGAATGTAACTAAGTACATTTACTCAAGTACTGCACTTCACAATTTTGAGGTACTTGTATGTTACTTGGGTATTTCTTTTTTTATGCTGCTTTATACTTGTACTCCACCTCAGTGGCAAATATTGTACTCTTTTCTCCACTCCAGTTTATTTGACATTTCTAATTACTTTGCGGATTTAGATTATTAATACAAAATATAATCAAATAATAAGTGATGTTGTATTATTATAGATTTAACTACCCAGCAGTATAGAATGTAATTTAGCCCCACATTTACCAGCTACAACATTTAAGTGATGCATCTCTAATCATAATTCAATAATATATATATATTGTTCTGCATTATGAGTACTTTTAGTACTTTAAGTATATTTTGATGCTGATACTTTTGTACTTTGACTTTGGTACAATTTTGAATGCAAGACTTTTACTTGTAACAGACAAGTAACACTGCGGCGTGTCTGGGGAGAAGAGGGGTAAATACGTGTTTGCCGAATGCCAGGAGATGTTTGGACAGATACAGAAAATATGGTGAATCAATCTTTATTTGGTTCATTTAGTCGGTAATTAGAGCTGCGTTATTTTCCTTGTTTTTGTGAACAGAGTTCTGCCGCAACAGAGACCAGCTAAGCGGGACTGTGTGGCTGCCGAGCGGTTCATACCTTGATCCTCTTTTCAACTTCATTTTGTTGACCCCATCAGCTTATTTTAATTTTTTGACCTCTCGTTCCCACGCAGCAAGATTGAAACCACAGACAGCCAGGTGATGATGTGCTGGAGTCAGTCTGCAGAGCACTGAAGTCCAGCCCGCAGTGTTATTCAAATCTTATTAATATCGAATGTATTGCCGATCAGTATTCAATACTTTGTTGTTGTTTTTTAATTACATAATGCATTACCCCCAAAATCGCGGTGTCAAGGGTTTTGACAGTGAGAGTGTTTAACTCATGTCGATGGTGACCATATATACTGTAACATCAAACACAAGTTTAACACAACAATTTGTCAAAAAACACACATTTTAGTGGGGACCCACTCAATTTTCCTGGATTTCATCAAATGACCACTTGTGGCTCGCCGTGACTCGCTACATTGAAAAGCTATGAACATCACTATGCTGATACTAATGTTTTTGCATATAAATGCTCTCTTAAGGACAAATGGATATACCTATAAACCAAGGTGAAACATCTGCGATATTGGCCAATATCTTCGCCAGGATCCGTCAGACTCTGCTATATACAGTATACTTATACTGTATATGGTTAAGTTTTGACAAGGGTGTTGATTGAAGGGTTATGATTCTACCTATTTTGTTCTGCTGCAGTGTTATACCCCAATCAGCGCTTCAGATGTAGCTGGCTTAGTTCCATTTATGTGCTGATGAATGTGCTGGTTCTAAAAGCTCAGGCTTTAAAGCTATAGTGCGTAGCCCCCATGATGAATTCTAAGTAATGACAACAACACTGTCGGCGCATCCAAATGATGCACCACCCCCACCCCTCCTCCACACAGTTGCTTGTGGTGTAGTGTTTAACCAGTCAAATCAACGAGGACACGGAGGATTAAAACAAACATGATGTACTCTTCAGAAGAGGTAATTATTTTATAAGTTTTATGTCCTCCTTATGTCTTTAAAGCTGAGCGATGCTGTTGTCCCTTCTCAGCGGAGATGTAAAACGCATCATTTAAAAAAATTACAAGTGGCTCAAAATAAGGCTGCAAGACTGGTTCTTGGTTGTTCTTCGAGAACTAGTGTTGCAGAGATGCATGAACGTCTTGCTTGGCTGGAGGTCAAGCATAGACTATCTGCTAATATGTTAGGATATTTTCATAGAATTATTAACACTCGGATTCCAAAATTTCTTTATGACAATATAATTTATTATTCAGATATGCATTCACATTATACAAGAGGGGCGAATAGTCGACAGATTTCTTTACCCCTACCTAAATCTGACTCTATGAAGAGGACCGTGTTTTATAGGTCAATTGTTTTTTGGAACAATCTTCCAGTTGGGGTTCGTGAAATCAAGGGAAAAACTGGTTTTAAAAAAAGACTAAGACTAAGACTGTATTTGTTTTCAACATCATAATATCGTCTGGATTGGTTGAGCGAGATTGTATCATGTGCTATGTTGTTTTGCATTATTTTACTATTACTTTAATCAGTACTTTCTGTATTGTTACTTTTTCTTGTTCTTTTATGTGTATTTATATATGATATTTTTGTGAGTAATTGTGATTGTAATTACTAGGTTTTGTATGTATTGTTTGGACCCCAGGAAGACTAGCTGTCGTCTCGGCCTCAGCTAATGGGGATCCTTTTAAATAAACAAATAAACAAATAAACTTGAGCTTCTGCGTGCGAATGTTGCCAGAAAACATCATTCTGTACACATTGCCATGCTAAGAAATACAGAGAGATTAGCTTTGTATCAACTCATTTGGCAATGGCTTGAATGTAACGCACGTTTAGTCTAAAATAGTTATCACTATAGCTTTAAGTCTTAATGTTTATGTTTTATAGTTTTCTTCCCATTGGTGTTTCTTAAAGCTGCTCTTTACTCTTTTACACTTCTGGAGGCTCCCAGCCAAACCCAACAGAATGCCTTTAATTAGCTAGAGTCTCTGCATACAAAGATAATTGTGAATAATGCAGTTGCAGTACCCATGGGCGAATGAAACCAGCATTTGGCTCATGCCTTGGTTTCTCCATAGGGCAATTCAGACCATTTTTTTTCTGGAATGAAGGTTAAGTGTTATAAGGACCCTGCACAGAGGTGAGAGAAGGCCGCCTGATCATATTGACACAATGATTAATCTTCCCTTCCCTTGATATTTTGTGAATTGAGTTTGGGTGTGCTGTAGCTTTGTTGTAAGTGGGTGGACAAGGTGACCCGTGCTGTAGATCAAACTGCTGAACAACTGCTTGGGGACAGGGTCCTGCCCGCCTGACTGGACATCATTTTTCTCCATTTAGCCCCATCTCACACCTGTTATAGGGTGGTCGTCCACATGAATGCTCACAGCCCCGCTGGGATAGAGTCTGTCATCAACAACAGGATTCAACAGATGTACACCACTTCTCTGCTGGCTTGAAATGACATTAACTCTTAGCTTCATGTGTAGTTTTTTTTTTGTTGAGGGAATTGTTTTTTCTCAGATGTTTTGAGCATAGAGAATTAGTTTTAAGTTAAAACGCTTCAAGATAAAAGCGTGAAAAGCATAATGTAGAAAAGTGAAAATAGCCTGCCCGTGGTGTAGGCTATTGTGACTGCCATTTTTAAGAAATGGTCCCTTGGTATTTCTGTCTTTTAGACACGGTGACATTTCCTTTGCTGTATCGATGCCTGACCCTCTTCCTCTAAAGACCAGTAGCCACACAAAAACATAGAAAAGATAATGGACACACCTGTGTTTGTTGGTTGGTGAGGTCGGGTTGAGTTATGTTCACAGTGACTTGAAACGTTCCTTAGTCTATCATCTTCACAACAGTACGAAAAGAGTCAGTAGAAAAACTGACAAAGCAAAGTGATGCACAATGAATATTAGGGTTGGGGGAAAAAATCGATACAGCATAGTATCGCAATATTTTCTGTGGCAATACTGTATCGATACACAGATGCCAAGTATCGATCTTTTCTAATATATGTGTTGGTCAGTTTGTCTGCTTGACAATCTGATTTTGCAGCAATACAATTGAAGTGAGATGAACAAACAGAGAAATGTATCTTTTTAGATAAAACCAATGTCGACAAAGTTTCCTTTTGGGGACATCATTTGAAATCGGGAAAAATTTGAAGTTGGAAAAAAGTTAATGAATTGCAATATATCGCAGAATATTGCAGTATGTTTAAAATCGCAATAATATCGTATCGTGACATAAGTATCGTGATGATATCGTATCATAAGGCCTCTGGTGATTCCCAACCCTAATGAATATAAATGTGATAATCGGAAACTCTGCTGCTCTTTTTTTAATGAGTCCTTCTCCTTTGTCTGACTTGGAGAAGTTGCAACTGATTTGTGTTTAAATTTGAACTCTGTTTATAGCCTGCCTTGGCTATCCAACACTACAGGAATTGCAGCATGGTTCAAAGGTCAGCATATTTTAAATTGAAAACTCAGGTTCTTTGTAAACATGGTAGGCTACATATAGTATCTCTTAGTTCACAGTCTATCTTTTTCGTACCTCTCCATCCCTTTGCCACGCTCTCTCTTGCTCCCTCCCTCCCAGCCTTGTGCCTGAGTCATGTCTGCAATAAAAATGTTACAAAAAACCGTAGAATATCACAGTACATTACGTCCTTATGTGTCATATTCTAGCCACTCCAAATCCTGCTTCCTAAATTTGGTTGCCTTGTTCTGTTTTTTTCATAGTCCACTTTTTATGTTTCTGGTTCTTCTGTAAGAATAACATTGGCAATTAGTAAACCATACTTAAATAGTCTTGACTGTTTTCACTTTTAGTGAATTACTGTAGCTGAGCCTGACAGGATCCCTTTTTCAGCAGCCCACAATAATGTGTCCAGCCAGCCAGAAAAACACACACACACACACACACACACACACACACACACACACACACACACACACACACACACACACACACACACACACACACACACATACACACACAGTTAATGACTACTATGATGAGTGAATCATACCAGTTAATGTGTGGGTTGTCCAAGTTCAAGAGCTGCAGGGCTGTGATGAGCATTTTCCCATTTGTCTAAGAAATCCCTAATTATAAATTTAGAAGTGAGGTCCTGACCACAACCATCTTAATGATACTATGGACCATGTACCCGTTATTGACTTATATCCAACTTGAATCCCTTTTTTTTCCTATTTATGTGTTCAGCACCATTAAGTCATGAAAGGACTTTTTATTTAATCTACTGTATTCTGGTCTTGCATCCCAGACCTATCTCCACAGTGCTGTGTCAGTGCTGGAGAAAAGTCTGGCTGCAAGAATTAACATTCTGGGATAGGGAAAAAATGATGTCTTATTTCTTTAAACCAATCACAATCGTCTTGGGCGTCGCTAAGCTTCGGATGTAGTGACTGTGCCCCTGTAAAATAGATAGCGGAGATAGCAGGCTTTATTCAAACAGTCTACATCTGGTGAGTCAGACTAACTGTATTCTGTTGTAGAGACCGTTATGACAAATCATCATCAAAGATGACAAATATTACAGCCAGCAAGCTTATGTGATTTAAAAATATATATAATTTTCCTCCACTAGGTGGCACATTTTACTTAAAGATGCTGTAGGTAGGATTGTGAAGATCCAGGACTTAGCCAAAAAATTTGAACATCGACAACTTCTCAGTCCATACCCCCTTTTCCGCTAAAGCCCAAACGGTCTCCTAAGCCCCTCCTCCTACAAGGGAGAGCTGTGCACGATAGAGCGCGTGTGAAGAGGGGGGAAGGGGAGGAAACCTAGCTACAGCTTGTGGTGGATTTTTGCAAATCGCATTACAGGCTGTAGGTGGTGCCAGAGGAGCCGGATTTCTTATTTTTTTTAATTACCTGCTTCATGTAGTTCTACTGGAACATAGGGTCAGTTTCAGCAAATATGACAGAAACAACAGCCCAACTGCATTGATTTGATTGATCATTAATTCTAAAAGTTTAGTTTTCATTTACTTAAAGTCCCACTCCACAAAGAAATGTGTTCTTCTTATGTTTATGTCCCCTAAAATGTCTAAACTTGAATATACTGACTTGAATCTCTGCAAAATGTCACTAGAGGGGTGTTTTCACATCACTCTCCTGAAGGGGGAGATGTCTCTGCACTGCCCTGAAATTTTAGATTCAAACGTATCTCAGGCAAGCTTGATTAGGTACGTCACTCGAGCGTAAACCGATCCCTGTCTAATATGAGAAACAATTTTTAACAGGGGGACACCGCCAAGAAACCTGAAACCTCCAGCGCAGAGCAGACTGTTACTGCATCATGACATCGCAGCCGTGTCAGGCACTGCCAGTTACAAGCTAACAAACAACATAAACAAATAAAAGATGATAACTTCACTTACCATTCTGATATGTCTGCTAGTCGCCGATTTTAGTGCACAGCAGAGTCTTCTTCTGAGTCTGACTGCATGAGGACATCACAAGCTGCACGCTGCTGTAAGAGAAGCCGTCAGCAGCAGTGTGTTTCTGAGCGCGGATCGTGGAGATGCCAACAACCAAACTCTTCTTCATTTCCCTGGAGTCACCAAGCACTACTGAATATCCTACAGGAACAGCCATTACTTGCAATTTGCATCTCAAATTGTGTACGTTTGTCATACTTACTTATACCACCAATAATGTTAACATTTACACACATTACCTCCAAAAATAGAGACGAGACATGAGATTGGGTTCACGAAATAGAAACAAGACAAGATTTTAACACTATTTTACAGAAAACTTTAATGAAGAAATAAGACTGTAAAAATACGAGACAGCGCCAGAGTGAACTGCACGCAGGCATGTCTGAAACCTTAATTTGTCTGAAACCTCCTCCCTCTTCCTGAAACCTTAATCTCGCGAGATCTCATGGGACGAGATCTCGTCACACCTCTAAAAAACACAGAAGCTCTGTATTCTGAACCAGTGTGAACCGAGGTGGCCTCCAAACTTGTATTAACTCCCATATTGACGCCGCATATCAAACAAAAGCAAGAGACTATATCGTATGAAGTTGCTATGAGCTGTAACCTCTTCTAATTAGAAGGCAGAGGATAACATTATCTCGTCCTCCTTCCTGCATACCTTTCACTCGCCCTGTGTTGGTTCTGCAGCTGCCTGAAACCGTCGCTGACATCTTTACCAAGCGACTGGGACGACGTAGTTAAATGATTTTACCCCAGGGAGCAGTGTGAAAGTGAGGAGCGCTCACTCTGCACCTACTTCTGGGGGCCGAAATGTCCTATTTAGCAATGTAACTCTCCGCTAAGTGTGTTTCACCAGTGTTTTCTTCGCAAATTGGCGTATTGTTCAGGGGCGGATTTAGCAATAGCAGTTACCTACCTTGCCTAAGTTGTCTTGCTCGGCAGTCCAGGGCACGTGCCTGGCCATGTGGGAGTATTGATTGAATTGACAATGTAGCCAGAATTCCACTAAAACTTATAGAAGATTGGCTTATGGGATGCAGTGTTAGGGTGGGTAGAGGTGAGGTGGTGAGATTTAGATTTTTTTATTTTTTCAGGTTTTATGTAAACAAAGCACAGCGACAGAGAAGAAAACAAAACGGATCAAAAAACAACAACAACAGAATAACAAAGGACAACTGAGCTGCCAGATAAATTAAAAGCGTGTCCTGAATGAATGTAATGTTGCTGTTATCTACATGGCCAGGTGTTACAAAAATACAAGTTGCAATACAGTCAAGAGCACATCTCTACAGAAAAGGATTACATGTCTTTAAGATAGTCAATGAATGGTCCCCAAATGCTCAGAAAGCGGTTTTGTGTGTTAGAGTTCTGGAGCCATTTTCGAAAGCAATGGGAGGTGGGGGACTTCCAGTAGCAGGAGAATCATTTTCTTTGTAGCAACCATGCCAAGCATTAGTGCTTGTTGTATCTCAGGCGAGTACCTGAGAGCGTTCTCCGAGCACCCAAAGAGCGCCAGCTCTGGGTCAGGGGCAACGTCCAAGTTTTAGACCAGACTAAGCCACTGAAATACATCACAACAGAACTTATGCAGTTGAGGACATAACCAAAAAAGATGTGATAACGAACCCTCTGCACCTCCACATCGGTCACACAGTGGAGAAAGTGACGGATAGATTCTATGCAGCTTTAGCTTAGAATAATGCAATCGATGAACGACTTTGTATTGAATCAATTCATATCTAACATTGATAGAGCATGTATGAATCATAGTCAACGCTTCATTCCAGGTATCGTCAGACACCTCAAGCTCCAGCTCGTTAAGATTTATTTATTTTTGATTAGGACAATGCACATTAATCTGTAAATGCCCCAGTGTTAGCCAGTCGGCTAATTTTCAACTGTAGTCCTAGTTACCTAGCATGCATGTCTTTTATGGTGGGAGGAAACCGGAGCACCCGGAGGAAACCCACGCAAACACGGGGAGAACATGCAAACTCCACACAGAAAGGCCTGCTGTGAGGAAGAAGTGCTAACCACCGATCCACCGTGCAGTTACATGTTTGTGTACACACTTATTTGGTCACTATTGGTGACCTAAAAGGACAGTGATGACAATGGAGACAGCATAAGTGCGTTGAAAAAAAAACACCACAATGCCACTGTCCTCCATTTGAGGGCCGTCTCTGAGTGATTGAGATACGTGCTCCATCAAAGGATCAAAGAGAGCTGGAGTTGCTCTGCCATTCAAGCCAAACCGAGTGACTTTGGTGTACACTTGGCGTGATGTGTTAGCTGATGATAATTTAAATTGCTCCTCTTCACTCCAAGCTAGTGGCTGATTTTTTTTTCCTATTACCCCTTATGTGCCCCCAGCAGTTAGTCCCCTCCCTCCGTCACTCCCTCCACCCCAACCTCCTCCCTCTTCCCGCCCTTCTCCTCTCCCCCCTGCCCTTTCTCCCCGACTGAGTTGCTCTTCATTCACCACTTCCTTCCTTTTCCCCTATCTTTTCCCCCCGTTTTTTTTTTTTGGGGCTTCTGTCTCAGAGCAGAATGTCAATGGTGCTTGGAAACTGTGTTTAGGATTCACACAGCGTGCCTGGCATAAGCTCATAAGAGTAATTAGATGTTCTCTCACTGTTGTTCTTCCCTTGAAATGGAGGCTATGGTTTTTGTCTCTTCTCCTCCCCTATCATTTGACATTCTGACGTCTGCATGGCCACAAAGAGAAACAAAATAAAAGCGAGGCAGAAAGAGAGAGAGAGAGGATTACAGATAATGAGAGGAACAGAGAGAGAAAGGACAAGGGAGGGATAGAGACCTCTGAAGGCAAAAGGAAAAGAAAATGGAAGCCTGATAGCTTCTGATATACAGTACACATAATGATTTATTTAAGGACTTTAAGGACAATTGGCAGGCCCACTGGTGTATACAAGGACAGCTGAAGAAATAGACATGTAGAAGCAGTGTGTCAGTGTCATATACGTGTGTGTCTGTGTGCACACATAAACTGGCTCTTCCTCTTTTCCACCAATATCTGAGATACAACACACACACACACACACACACACAGTACATACATAATAATGTTCATACAAAAATGGCAAATCCTTTATTCAATAATCAAATATAGTCTGATGTGTGTGTCATGTCCTTGTCAGTGTCTTTTCCCGTCATCAAGACTTTACGCCAACTTCAAGCTTTTCTACACTAGAAGAATTCTAATCCTTAAGTGTTGCTGGATCACGTTTGGCAAACAGACAACCAAAGCGCATCTTATGGCTCAAGGGGCTCAGAGTAAATTTAAAATCTGTCTGCCTTTTTTCGGCTTTGATAATATAAGCTTTGATAGAACAACTGCATTTAACTAAGCAAGCATACGTGATCAAAAAGGTATGTTTTCAATGCACCAAGAATGCCCAATTAACAGTTAATTAATCTTTCATGTTTAAAGGCTAAACGTTGTGCGTTTTTCTTTACTACTGCACAGAAAAGGAAATTAATCACTGTGCAGAGTTCTCATTTTCAGACCTGTCAATTTTAAATACATTTCGGTGCAAAATTCCCAAATGGAGATGCACACAAACCTCAACCTCAGTCCCCAGTGACTATCACTCAGCACCTCCTGTGGAAAAATCTCAACAGCAGCCATACTGTAATTAATTGTCTTTCCTGGGAGGTAACAGGAAGTGTTGAGTTTGCATTAGCAGCATACTAGCAGTGAAAAATGTTTGTCTTTCGTCTTCCCAGTGGAACTCTTTACGAGCACTATGTCCCTGTAATGTGTCAGATTTTTTTTAATCAACCCCTTTCAAGTTAACATACTGAACTAATGTAAACCCTGAGGCAAGAGAATAGAAGAACTGGTACTCATTGGCATTAATTATCATCAAATCTCAGTTTTTATTTCTGTCTTTGACCTCAAAGATGACAGATGTGCTGTGTTTGTGCCTACAACTACTACTGTTAAAATATGTGCTCTGCAAAGTTTATTTTTCTTTTACAACCAGATCACTACTAGGTCAACTGGGAAAACTTGGGGATGAAGGTGGCTCATGGTTACGCCTGTGAGGTTTACAGCACCCCTCACGCGTATCTTGCTGCTTCCCGGGCCGGTGGAATAAATGTTCGCTGCGCTCTCTTTACCTCCCGGGAAAGGGACAGCTATCAGCCGGGGCGGACTGTCCTCAGTGCGTCAGGGGTCTGCAGCGATTTCGGCAACCCACACGGCCCCGTCTTGAAACGCAGACCCTGTCTCGTTTACCATGCTTTGTGGCTGTGACTTCTTTTGCCTCCTCATCACCATTCAGATCTATAGACCACCTGTTTGAAACACTGCACACTGATGCTAATGCACACTGGCTGACAAAAAAAATATAAAAATTAGCATAAAACTGTAGTCACAACCAGCAATGTAGTAGTGACTGTGAACAGAAGCGCTCACAACATTATCCAAAAACGCGTCTCAAACTAAACCTTTCAACAACAACAAAAAGAAAACCTTTCAGTGCTTTATGTAGATCGACTGTTTGCATTTTGCTTGTTTTTTTAAGGTGATTAAGATGACCTCTTGATAAGTGCTGCACTAAAAGGATTATTATGAAATACGTATTTTCTGGAAATGGCACATTTCCATACATGTTCTGCCAAGAATTACTCCTATGTGAGAGGATATAATGGCAATGTTGATAGCAATTTCTTAGGGCACTGTATTCTTTCGAATTAAAAATGGTGAATGAAGTCTTGGCTGTACCTCTGGATAGAAACCTGCTGGCTCATGTCATGCTGGCTTACTCTCTCCTCAGAGAGACTATGTACAGATCTATGTACAATCCATCCACACATGGACACAATGCAACTGATTCTCTCGTGACGTTTTAATTCATATAATATGAATTAGTTTTTTTTAGTGGCATGTTGGGAATTATATGCTCTTCTTAAATTGTTACCTAAACACAGAATAATAGAATTTTCTTTTCTTTTTTGTTGTTGTTGCTCTGATGGCAAAAAGTTACCAGCAGAAACTTTCAACTTCAGCGAGGGTTCGGATTGGGATGTTTATTGCAACTTCAGCAATATCTGCTGCCTTATGTTCGAAACACAGCTCCCCTCGCTCACCGGAGCACCTTTGACCGTAAGAGGCACAGTGGCCCTTGGTTATAACCAATCAGTGCTGTGGGCGGGACATTGAGTGAGACTACAGAGTGGTGACTACAGACAGAGAGGCAGTTGTATTAGAGCCAAAGCAAAGAGGTTATAATAATTAGAGGCGAAATTATAATATAATGCCCTGTTTAATATCAAAGTACTGTTTAAAGGTCCCATGACATGAACATTTACTTTATGAGGTTTTTTAACATTAATATGCTTTCCCCCAGCCTGCCACTGCCTAGTGGCTAGAAATGGCAATAGGTGTAAACCGAGCCCTGAATTTCGGGAAAGAGACTTCATATACAGTATTAGGGGACCACTAAGGTCTACATAAAAGCTTCCAGAGAGTACCATGTCACGGGAACTTTAAAGCATAAAGCATTAGTTACCTGTGTGTCAGTCATGAAGAACCACAAGCAGTGTTCTTCTGCTTAAATTATCCGAGTACGAATCCAGAGGGTTCATTTATTGTCATTGCACAACACAAGTTGCACAACAAAATGCACTTGTAGTCTCTAATTCTCTAGGCAGATAATATCTCCGGCATCCTAACATAAAAAAATTCGACATTTAAACATTGTCCATCAACTTTGACTTTGAGCACAAGGCATCACTGATATAATAGTCCGCCTCCCCTGGTTCCACCGTAGTCTTGTGCTCCATTCAGCGTGGAACACAGCCTGCCTGTCAAGTGCAACAGACCGATCCAGGATGTCACAATATGGAGCGAGCTATCTGCATAAATGTGGGCACAATGGTCTCCAATCTCGCGTTGCTGGGTCAGGTCCGCTAAACTTAATCCAATCACAATCCGATAGCTACATCCCATAATCCTGGCTGTATTTAAAGCAAGATTGAGTTCACAAGGTATTGTTGCATTCATTGCAAAACATAGTAGTACTTAGTAACTAGTATGGCTACAAGCAGGTAAAGTATGGGAAGGGAAAACATTTATATGTCTGCCATGGCCCCTTGTTTACTAGCAGTTTTAAACCGATTAATCCCCTATCACAAGTAGGAACGGCATATGCTACGATTCCAATAATCGTAAAAAATACGGAATATCGCAGCCGGTCATCAATTGATCCCTACAGACATAAACTTTATTATAATATTATTATTCACTTTGTGCAGATGCAATAAATCCATGGCACATCAAAGGACCGCAAACAATCTTTCGTTGTTTCAGTGGCCTGAGTGCTCTGTGAGCGATTAGTTGGGCTTGTTTCTCTCCACTTCGATCCAGCAGAGCACTTATTCTTTCCCAGCCTTCTCTAACCTGTCTTTCCTCATTCCGTCTCTCCTCTGTCACCCACCAACCCCCCTCTACTCCCTGACTCAATTATACAGAGCTCTTAAAAACGGCTATCGACATGTTTCGCTCAAAGTTAGATCATCCACATGTCTCAGATTTTCATTATAGATAAACCCCACATATGTAAATGCTGCAATAATATACGGTTCTGTTACACTTGCTACTTAATAAAGCCTGAATTAATCTGAGAGGCAAAATGATCAAAAAGTAAAAGAAATAGTCTAATAGAGAGAAAAAGAGAGCTGAAATGAGCATTCCATGAGGTTCCAGGCTGCTACTTCTAATCCCCCACAGTCAGCGCTGCCAATCGGCGTAGCCCAGCTAGTTGCTGCTGATGTGAATGTGGTGGGAGTGACGGTACACTCCCACGGAGAGGCAATAGCAGCAGCAGTAGCCACTGATTAATCCTCATGCTGGAGCCACTAATGATTTATTTATTTGGAAATTACAGAGCCCTGGGAGAGCTGGGCATGATTGATAAGGAAGAGGCGGGGGGTGGGGATTTACACTTCCTTCCACCTCAGTTCTTGTCTATGCATATATGTACAGTATGTGTGTGTGAGCCAGAGGATATATACCCACGGGGTGCATCAAAAGGCTAATTCTCATATTGACATAAGGGAAAATGTTCCAAATTAATATTTTTTGATACAAAATGTTGCATGGGTCTTTTCTGCTGCAGGCGTGAGTTTAGACTCCTGCTGTGACGATATTGTTGTTTGATCATAGGGTGTCATGCTCTAAACGTGGATAGATTTTTTTGTGTGCAAGAAAGGCAATTATCTCTTTTCATTTTTCATGTTTGGCTCACACTAACAATTCTAATAATGTAAATTATGTATGCTGAAGCTGGGCAATAGTGTATTTAAACATCTGCCAGCTGTCTTTGTCTGAAGCGTACTGTGGCTTTGGAGCCCGGGGTGGTAGATCCTGTTGAGACTCATTATTACACAGACTCTTTACATCCATGAAAGCACAGAGAAAACATACAGCTCAAAATTCACACTGAATGAAATTAGTTATGATGCTCTCTGAGGTGATGGTTTGGTAAATGGTAAGCGATTATAGCAAAGTATGTGTCCGTATCAACAGGGTGCTAGGTTGATGATGAGCTTTCTCGCTCAGTCTGTGTTAAAGCCTCTAGTCAGTGAAACACCACCAGTGAGCCCTACTAACATGATTCATTTTTGCTCATCAACGTTAATTGAAGTAGCTCTCTTCTTTTTCTTCTTACTGAACCTTACATAACCACGGTTGGGATCATGGGGGGCTGTGGGAAGGGCATAACTATCTCACTATAGTCTTGAGGCGATGGTCGGCTTTTCTAACTGGAAGTTAGAGATGTTTCTTGCTGGGAAATGTAGGCAGTCTGGCAGTGTAGACGTATACTATAGGAGAAAATGGGAATAAATCTTGGCATTACTGGCTGTGCTCCTGTTTTAATTTGTCAATTTGCTGGGTTGTCTGCAGAAAGTAAAAAAAAAATGATGATACCAAGTTTTATTGTTACTTATTAAACATTTTATTTGTCCGTTGGAAAGTTATCCTGCAGGTGAATCTATGATCTTTGACTGATAGTAATTTTACTGACACTTTGTTCTGAAATGCCGGGTAGTTCACTAACTTTATGACTGTGTATTTAAGGAGCTTATTTCCAGAGGCAATTCGGCATCTCATCCACCTTATGTGTCTGTAGGTAGCATTTTCTTTTCTTTTTTTGTCTAATTGTGTTGTTTTTAACTCTGCTTTGCTAAAGAGCTTTAATTGAGGTTTAACAGTCCAGGGAACATTTTCTCCAGATTTAGATTTGTCTAAGTGGATCTTCAAAGATCAGTCAGGCTTTCTTGTGTTTTTTTGTTTTGTTTTCCAAAACCTTCTTGTTTCAGTCTGTTGTATGGTTGGGCTGATTGGATGCCATGCAAGGTGCATTTTCAGTACCTCTCACCAAGAAATTGATATCTTAGATTGGATAGAAGGAGCAGAGAAGCAGAATAAACTCTATTTTTCCCTTCAAAGATGTGCTATTTGTTTGAGACCACGTTACATGCAAGTAGCTTTGCAAACAAAATGTAGGCCTAATTATCTTAAACTAAGGTGCAAATGATTGTCATTGAAAGAAGATTAAAAGTGAAAGGTTGTTTTCTTTAATTTATGATGTAATTATGTGTTGTAAATCTCAGAGTGTGAATGAAGAGTGAATATTGATTACATTTTCTGTTATTTCTGAAGATTACTATCGGAAGTATAATGTCAGGCTGCCAAGACCTTACTAAAAACGTATATATAGAGTATGAAATTAGCACACATGGATACACAATTAATATGTATATGTTTCTAATTGGCTGGTTGATAAATAAAAAACGAAATGTATTAAAGCTGCAACTAACGACTATTTTTTAAATCAATTTAATCTATTGATTACTTATTTGATTAGTCGATTCATAATTAACCGTGTTACAGTCCATTTTGTGGAGAAGTCTGCATCTCATAATCCATTGTTAATTCATGCATGTAAAAACGTAAAACAGTATCTTATCTACATGGTTTCTTATACCGACTTACAGCGTGAAGTTAATTTAAATTGACATTGTTTAGTTGAATAGGTCTATATGTGCATAAACAAACTGCTTACAACTTGCAAATAAACTGGAAAGCAGCATTGATAAAGACTCATTTTCAGCATGCTCGGGAAAAGGAGCCGCCATAGGGCTTGAATGTAAACAATGCATTCCACGCAAATCAATGTCTATACGTTATTGACGTAATCAATTACATCAATGTGTCGTTCCAGCCCTTAAAGTGGTATTTGGCTGTTACTGTACTTGTTAATCAACCTTCTAAATAAGTGCTCAAAATATAGCCTACTCGGCTGTATTGAAACATAACCGCAATCTTTTTAAGCATGTTCACACGTTTTCACAATGGCTATACTGGTTGCCTCACCCAATTATTATTTTTTTGCTTCTGTTGTTGAGATGCCTTTCTGATGAACTTTGTTGACTAGGTATTTTACTAAGAAAAATTGTTTTGCATTAACCAATGTACTTATACATTGCAAGCCGGTACCAGCTTGGATTATTATCCCAAGGTGAGAACACCGTTCAAGGATTTTTGTGGTATTAATCCTGGGAAGTGTTATGAGACAGTTTTTAGTATACTTTACAGTCAAAGGGGCATTCAGGTGCCTGAGGAAGGTCTTTTACTAAGTCATTGTGGATGAAACTACAAAAAAGAGAGGGAGAGAGGGACACCTAATTAGACTGCTTGCTTCATAAACACAACTTTAACTGCCTGTGGAAGCTGGATTTTAACATTTATAGCCACACAAATTAAACAAGACCATAAACTTAAAATCGTTAATGTTATTTTCAAATGTGACTGATGCATTACACGGTCAAACCCTTAGAAAGTCGCCCCCAATACTAACAACCGAAACCCCAACTTGCCTATGTACCGGAGTTTCCGTTGTCCGGTAATTACTGAAAAAATAAAAAATAAAATAAAAAAATGAGGACCAAAAATTCTAATTGTCTCCGGTCAGAATGACTGGTGGAAATAATTCCCTCTGCACAATTTGAATTGTGTTAAAATAGGCTACAGTGATTTTCATACCTTTTTGTTCTATTAAAACAATGAACAATCATATTTTTTCATTTAGAAATGACTTTAGACAGTAGCGTATGCGATAAAGGAAAAACTACATGTCGCGTTCTCGCTCTGATTGAATGCAGAAGACTAGCGTAGATTTACAACAAACGGCGACAAGCAAGCGGGAATGTCAAAGCCCAAGCCCTGGTGAAACACGGAAATATTGTGAATTACTTCATAACACCAAGCAGCAGCTGGTCTAACGTATATGTTGAAATTGCCAGCGAGGACGAGTCGGCACCAGCCACAGCCCCTCTCATTAATGTTAATGCCACAGACGCACATCGAGATATCGTATGATAACCGTGGACAGCTCCAGGCAGTTTATGTGTGGGAGGGGAGGAGGAGACCATTCCCCTCCCACCACCTGTGATTCGCACATTCCTCCCCAGCCAGTGAGGGACGCATCTGTGTACACTGTCACGTATGACGTCACTCTGCCCAGGGGAACCCCAGCTGACAGGGTCTGGGGGTTTCCCCAGCATGCAGCGATGTAGCCTTGGGGCAGAGGCACATGTGTACAATTGCAGAAAGACACTTGCAATGGCACGATAATTTTATGGCCAGTTTGTTGTACTGTAGTTTGTATTGTTTATTTCCTTAGCCTAGCAAATGGAAAATAGGCCTATTTAATAAAATCACCATTATGTGCATTCTTTTATTTTTTCCTCTTGCCTGTAGCAATTAGCCTACATTTCAATAAAATAGTAGTATCCTTTGATGATATTATGCTTATAGCTGCCAATAATTGTTTTAAGCGCAATAAAGGAAAAAATTGACCAACTTTCAATTGAGTTGTTAAGCATTTTTCTAGCGAACTGGATATGTGGTATAGTGGTTAATTGGGGGATTGCTGTGGAGTGAACAGTGATAGGTCAACACCGACATGCCCTGTTTATAATTTCTCATATTCAAATAGTGTTATTGTAACCATTTTGGTATAGACCTGCCGCATGGGTTTATCCTTCGATGCGGTGTGTTTTTTCCGCCTGCGTCACGGTTCAACTCCTACTGTATAAAGGCGCCCGTTGTCTGCTAAATCAGCTTTTTTCAGCTAATGAATAGAGCAGGTTTAATTATTATTTTCTATTTTGCGTATTCTATTTATTTGTTGTTGTTTTCTGTGGGGTATAGGCTCAAACATGTGGTCGAGGCAAACGATTTCAGCATGACATGCCTGAAAGCTTCGATGAGAAGAGGTGAGAGTGTGCTGCCTGGGTGTTATATGGTATAGAGAGTAGGTTGTTTCGACAGGGCGCCCTTGGGAGTGTTCCCTGTAGTGAAAAACAGTTGTGTCGTTATTGTAAAACATATGTATACGAATTAGCTCTGTGTTATGAGACTGGAGGAAAACCCACAAGGAATTTGTTAAAATTTTGGTGTGAAGGAAGGTTGGGCTGTAGGGTGCTGCTCCGTGATTGAGAGACAGGATGATATGACAGCCACTCTGCTGATGTAGTGCAAGGAGACCTTTTAGAGACAGCAACCTGAGAGGGCTTGTGCCAAAGGGCTTCCCCAGAGTCTACCAAGATATTGGGAGTTTTCCCTTTCAAAAATGTTTAATAGGTCAAGTTCTCTCTCATAGCTTCAGTGAAATGGCCGTAGGCTTTGACTGGATGGGAAGTGTTACCAGTGTTTGGAGAGGACGACGGAGGTTGACTTTTGTGACCAGCTGTTTGTGAGTGGTACCTCAAGTCCGTTCCCCGTTTGCCACGCAATTGCCAGGGGACCCAGCAGTGCCAGGGAACAGGATGCTGGCCCCTGCCCCAGATGACCCAGCTTCTCCTGGGATGCGTCTAGAGGATAGGTGCTAGAGGTCTGCCAAGATGGTGGGAGAAAGCCCGCAGTGGGTTGTCCTGAGTCAGGAACACAGAGCGACTGTGTGTTTTCTCGTGAGGCACAGTCACTCGTTCCCCAACCTGCTCCACAGCTTCGAACGATAGTGGGATTCAATTCACTGTGTGAGAGGGTCCCCCCCATTGGTTGCGCCCGGTTTAGTATCCCGATGTGGACGGCCCCTGAGGACAGCAGATGACTGTGAGACCACACAGGAGGCTCCTGGCTATTTCCAATAGCCGGCCACTCTGCGATTTATACGCTGCTGTGACATTGTCTGTCTGCACCACCACATGTCTCCCTGCTACTCGAAGTGCTTCAAGCCTTCAGCACCGGAGTTTTGTGATTCAACTGTGTTGCAATTCTCCCCAGCGTATGTACACTGTAATAATCTGCCCAGGGAACCCAGTGACAGGGTCTGGGGTTTCCCCAGTATGACAGGTCTGACTGCAGAGAGGGAGGGATAGTCAGCATTCGCCACTTGTGGCGTATGGGGCCACGCCTGACGGGAAGGAACCACCTCTGGATTTTCCTCATGTGGAGAAGCCCCAGGGGTACTACCATGTAGCCCGCGGACATCATGCCCGAGAAAAGGCGATGATAGACAGCGCTGACACCTTTGCGCTGGGCGGTGCGCGACAGGAAGAAAGCAGCGTTTCTTGCCTCGGCGTTGACAGCCTGGCCCTCATAACAATCGAGTTTAGCACTACGCCCAGATAAACTATCGATTGTGAGGGAACCAATGCGCTTTTCTGCCAGTTTATGGCGTAAACCGGACTGACACGGTGTGTAGCGCCCGCCGTTCGAGGGAGCCAGGATGAGCAAATCGTCCAGATAAAACAGGACTCTGACGCCTTTTTCCCGCAACGGCTGAAGTGCCGTCTCCATGCACTTGGAAAAGTGCGAGGGGCCAGTGAGTAAACCAATGGCAGTCGGTTGTACTGAAAATGAGCCCCTTGGAAAAGAAGCGCAGGGATTTCGGTCGGGGATGTGAAAGTAAGCGTCTTTCAGATCCACGGACGTAAACCACTTCGTGGCGACGCATTCCAACACATGTTTGGTAGTCAACATGTGGAATGGACGTACCTACGACGCGACCGGTTGAACTGGGACAAGTCGAGGATGGGGCAAACCCGCTTCGACTTTTGAGTGAGAAAGTATCGGAGTAAAAACCCGCGTTCTCCTCCCCCGAGGAACCCCGGAAATTGCTCCTTTGGAGAGCAGTTCCCGTAATTTGACGTCATGGCGTCTGATTCCGCGCGGGGCGACACAGTTGTCTCCACCACGCAGCAGGCAGGGGGAAACGAAACTGGAGTGTGTAGCCCCGTGATATCAGTTTTGACATCCACGAGTCCATGTGTGTCAGTCTGATCCATGCCGCGTGTGCTCTGAGAGGGCGCCGCGCATGTCTGTGTGTTGTTTACAGACATAGCGCGCAGGAAGCGCAGAGCCCGCCCCGCTGCGCGAGACGTGGGTAGAACGTGTCGCCCAGCCCATGGTAGGGCCCTTGTCGAAAGGGTGGCGGGTCATCGTTGTCCTCATTCCGCTGGCATACAGTCATTTTTTTTTCATCGTTGTATAATATTATTTTTTTGATTTTTTAGATTGAAAATCTTTTGTATCCAAACGCTTTAAACTTCCACAACAGTATTCGCACCTGCCTGGTGTGTTCCTTGTTCTTCATGATGCTCTCTGCGCCTTTACACAGACCTCTGAGACTATCACAGAGCAGGTGCATTTATAACGAGACTTGATTACACACAGCTGATTCTATTTATCATCATTAGTATTTAGGTCAACATTGATATTCAGAGATCCTCACTGAACTCTGGAGAGAGTTGCTGCACTGAAGTAAAGGGCTGAATAATTTTGCACCCACTTTTTCAGTTTTTATTTGTTAAAAAGTTTGAAATAGCCAATGAATTTCGTTCCACTTCATAATTGGGACCCACTTGTTGTTGATTCTTCACAAAAATTACAGTTTTATATCTTTATGTTTGAGGCTGAAATGTGGCAAAAGGTCAAAGCGAAATATCGCAAGGCACTGTAGCCAGGGGGAAGAGGAGAACTGAGCGGCGCTAAGTGTAGCGGCATGGCGTTTGCTCCCGCTGTCTGCATAGTGACAGAGCGGTGCAGCCCCGCGAGCAGCGGTGACCTGGTGTGTGTTTGTGCTTGTGTGGGGAACATCTGTCATATTATCAGCGTAATGTTCATTGGGAACAAGGGCTGCTAGGTTGAGGGGAAACTGCTCTTTAGAAAGACTTGAGTGGCCCTTAAAAGGGCCGTTGTGTTTCCGGTTTTCAACCGTGGAGGGACAGACGTTCCCCGCGCCCCGTCATTGCCACCGTCGCCGCTGCTTGGTGGGTGGCTCCGGGGGCGGGTTAGACCAGGTGGGAGCCGCTTTCATGGTCCTTCGACCCCGTGAAGCCTGCCGGTCGGGGGGCGGCTGTCGCTGCGGTGGGGCGTGCGGAGGGGCGGAGGTCGAAGCCTGGGAGGGCGCAGCCGCAGCAGAGGCTGTGGGGCGTTTCCTCTTATGGCGGTTGGTGGAGCGGTGGCGCTGTTGTTGAGGCGCCGCCTTCCAGGAGCCCAGCTGCCGTAGCCGCTCTGCTTCTTCGGCTGCCTGGTGGAGGTGGGAAGTGGCTGTCTGTAAACGAGGTCCAAATAGTCCATCGGGAGCTATGGGACCGTACAGTAGCTCGCGCCTGACCCGGGTGCTGGGACCTCCGTGGGTAGCTGGGACATGTGGAGCCAGATATTTCGGGCGCCACAGTCTGCCACGCCTGGATCCTCGACAACGCCACAGTGGTCGCCGTGGTGAGGGTGAGGATGGCGGTCATAGCCTTGCCGATCTCCGTAAGCTAGCTCGAGGAAGCGCCCGGGTTGGTGGCCATGGCGGAGACGGCGGAGGCTAGCAAGGCTATGTTGTTTGCGCCGCTAAGCCCTGGGCTGCACACTGGTGAGACCGGTCAGTGACTTGGCGCGCAAACCTGGTCCTGGGGGACGGGGGTCGGCTTCCGGGGTGGCGAAGAAGGTAGCCTTCGGAAGCAGGATCGACGCCAGGCTCTGCCCCCGAGGGGGACCGAAGGGAAAACCTGCCTCTGTGCGCCATGAACCCGTGTGAACGGGGCATAGCGGAACGCGCGCCCTCAGTTTCCCTGGCTGAGAGAGAGCCTCCTTCCACGAACGGCCGAGCTCCGTGAAGCGCGCGGAAGTGGGGCCCGTTTACGGGCGGCTCCTGAGAATAGATGTCACCGCTCAGGAGGCGCGAGAGGGGCTGGAGCCCGCGCTGGAAGCGCTTATGCCCCTCTGGTCCGCCGCCCTTTTATGATCCCCGACAGGTCCATAAAAGAGCCTTGGTGGTGGAGGGTGGAGCCACCTGCGGCAGAGGGGAAGACCGCTGAGGCGGTGCCCCTGGCCGTTCTGGGGACTGGGAGAGCCGTAGCGGAAAGGCGTCGATCCCAGTCTCCAGATCCAGTCCTCCCAGTGGGGAGGAAGGAAACCCGGTGAGAGAGTCGTCGTTTGGGGGAGACGAGTCATCAGACTCGTGCCCGTCGAAGACGCCCTCTTCCAGCGGTTCCAGGGCGTCGACGGTGTCGCGTCGGTCCGCCCAGCTGCCGTCCCCCTCTCCGTCGACCTCAAAGGCCAGAAAAGCGTCCGCCCGCCGTTGAAGCTCTTTAGAAGGCAGGCGGGCGCAGAACGGGCAGGAGGCGTCGGAGGTGAGAGCCCTGCCGGGCGGGGCGGGCGCCGAAAGGGGGGGCTCGCGAGCGGGGTGGAGGTCCGGGGCGAAGATGTAGCCGGTCCGGCAGGTGGGGCAGAGGCGGACGCCGCTGGAGCTGGTAGTCTTCATTACCTTCTTCATAACTGCTCTTGCTTGAAGAAAAAGTGGGAGCAGAGCAACGGGTCCGCCCTGTTTTTATACAGTATTTGCGGACGTAGTTGAAGCCCGTGCGGCACGCAAGGGCAGGAAAGAAAATCTTCACGACTGCGCATGCGCGAAGGGATAAACCCATAGCGTGGCTTAGAGGGCGAAGCCTATACGAAATAGAACACAGAGAGCAGAATTACTCTCTTATCTTCCTCTGACATCCCTTTTTCCCCTAATTCTTTCTCCCAACCTCGCTCCTTCTGTACTTTGCTTTCTCTGCACTCTGCACAGGAGATAAGTGTATGTGTCGCAGGATTAAGGTGAATCTTCTCATATGTACTGTTTCTTGGTCCTTGGGAGGCCGACTGGAGGGTAGCAATCTGCTCAATGGGATGTGACAGCTCCTTTCAATTAGAATCAGCATGCCAACCCGTAGGAGTACATAGGTGTTTGGTTAGGCGGCAATCTTGAAAGCAACTTCAATCAAGCCAGCTTAGCTGGTTGCGTTGATGGCCTTTTGATCAGCCCTGTATCTTCCTCAGCAGATTCCTTTCTGAATGGGTGTTATTATTACATGTAAATTGCTCTGTAGCAGTTAACTATGTCAACAGAGCGATCATTTGCCACGTCTTCCCCAAGTTGTCTCTGAATCTCGCATAGAAAATCATCCTGATAGTTCTTGTGATTGTTCAGCCATTATTAGAGCCAGTATTAAATGTGATTTGAATTTTGATTGAATCATTTTCCTCAATTGCTTGCCCAGTTATTGTGAATAGCTAGCAAGAAACATTGCAGGCAGACCCCATTAGCACTGAAGGCTAAAACTAAACCTGAAAATTTAAAATGATCGATTTTGTATCACACTGTATTGCACAAAGGGAGGTTAGGCGTTGTTGATGTTAAATGGTAAAGGATCAGAGTGATAGAAGTAAAGCGAGGGATCATTAGTCACAACTGTGATCTTTTTATAATCTTCTCTCGGATACATTCTTGGCCATGATAATAACTGTGGTATTAATTATGTGAGTGTGTTGTCATTAGACACACGTATAAAAAATGCACAGATTGGGTTCAAGTCTTTGTCAGTGTCACATTTAATTGAGTGCCGCAGGGGAATGAAAAACTGAGAAAATAAACTCTCGTCATTAATGTGTACACACACACACACACACACACACACACACACACACACACACACACACACACACACTTGTGCGCTCTTGGTCATCTGTAAAGTGCTCTCAAAGCCTTGCAAAATACAAAAACAATGTTTTCCACAGAATGACAGTAGTCCCTTTCACACAGCATTGTCAAGGAGCGACTGTTGCGCCTTTGATCTGCTTCGCCGCCTGTTTAAATGTTACGAGACCGGAATAGGGAGAAAAAGTTGACCGACGTCAGACAGCCAGCATACACGCAGAGTGATGCACGGGTCAACTAGGGCTTTACCTGAATGCCGTTGCCATGGTAATCAATGTTCTAAATAATTATTCGAAAGCTTTGTTGCTGTTTTTTGTTTTCATGTATACAATTACATATGCATTACCCCAAATTCGCCCATGCAATAAGGAATAGTAATCCAACACACTTTACACCCCTGGCACCGTGGCTTGTGAGAGTTGGTTTAAGCATCATAAAATGATCGGCTTCTCCTGGGCCAAGATCCAGAGTAGAGACACTATAAAATATCAGAGTCATGCAAAATTAATTGTAACAAGGCCTAACAAGTTATTAAGCAAATTGATTGATTTTGACATACAGTATTTGTAGTATGTAGTATACCCAAAACAAGTCAAGGCCAGAGAATAAAAACTGATGACTGTAAGGGGACTATTTCTTCTTGACAGAGCAGCACAATTTACATGCAACGATCGCAAGATGGTCTCTACTTGAGTCTTCCGAAATCTCTGCATCAGTGTTGCCGAGCCAAAACACATTAGCACGTCAGACAGTCGCACTATTCTCTCGCATTGAATGACTTGACCGTGATCGAGATGAATGCTTTCAAGGGTGTGCGTCATGTGGAGTTTGTTTGAGTTGTCAGACGATCACATTTTTTAACTCTCTGGCCTGTCACCCGGCTGCCACGATAAGACACACCACTCCGAATTAGACATACTCACTGACTCCATCCGCTTGCTTTTAAATCCAGACTACAAGTAGAGTTGGGGGCTGAAAGGGTCATTGGGCCCCAGAGATGTGTGAGATATCTAATCATGCATTGATATGTGTAATGATCCTTAAATTTGATTTGAGCTTGGTATAAAACACTGTGTGCCAGTAAGCAGGTAACATGATTGGCCTGTTTTCTGCAGGCCACTGGTTACCATGCCCTCTGCTTTGACTTGCACCATAATATGAAAAGTAGCCAATTGTGCTTCTCCTTTAGCTTTCTTGAGAGCCTGTAATCTTTTTGTGCTGTGTCCTTTTAGGTCTTGTTTTATTCCTCTACACCCTATGTATCCCTACCCGTCTGACTCATCCTGTGTGATGTTCTCTGCTGTCTCAGTCTTTGACGTGACCCTACAACTCTCCCCAATGCTGTGGTCTTACCTTAATTACTCAAGCGCCTCATTCCTTACTCCCTCTGGTGTAGTTTTGACCTAACTACCCCACTTGGTTTGTCTTACTTTAGTAATGAATGACATTCCACTGCACCTGTGTTGCCACCCTGCAGAGAGATTGATCTTTCCAGCCTAACTGTCACCCTCACCCTATTTGATCATCAAAAAGTAGCTGGAGTGGCGCAGTGGGGGGTTCGAGATCAGTACAGGGTGCGGGCAATGGAGCGAACTCATTAGTGCAGTTTAATCGTTCCATTGCAAAAAAAAAAAAAACAGAAGAGGAGAAGACGGCCCTTAATTTGACTACACCATTGCTATTAATTACAAAAGTCTGGAGAGGCTACTCGTGTTCCATAATGATGCCACATGTTTTTGTGAGACATAGAAAAACAGGACGAGAAAGAAGGAAAGAGAGGCCACACAAAGATTTGTTCCATTGGACAAGGAAGGCTGTGAATAGAGATGACAGCCTTATCTATCAGACTCCAAATAAAGAGCGCTGTTTTACTGTTTAATGGCCACTCCACTGTGCTTCTATCACCCAAATGAGTCCTGCTGACATTTCCTCCTAAATCCCATTTAACACAGGGGCTGGCCTTATCCTTCAATGGGGATTTAAGCAAGTAATTCTTGTTTTGCATGTTACGTAGAGGTGTCATAGGCAGGTGAACCATCTTGGAGTTACATGTGGAAATGCAATAAAATGTATCATCGTTTTACACACTGTGAATATTAGTTCTTCATTTATTTTATGCCAGTGCTAATGTATATACATTGTATGCCAAGTGGCATCAAATTAGTTTTTTTCTTCAAAAGCTCTGTTTTAAAAAATACTTTCTAGGATCCCTCTAGGTTTACAGTTTCAGCCTATTTATCCAGAATAGGGCTCCTGACCACTGGGATGCCTTTTCGTAGTCTAATTAATGAATTTTGAGTAATGTAAATTGTGTTGCTAAGTCAATAAGAAAAGTCTCCTCATGGTCCTCAGTTTTAATCATTTGGTGTTGACTTGTTTTGGGTATACTACATATTACAAATACTGTATAGGTCGAAAGCAAAAGTATTGTATGTAGTTTGCAGATGACTTGTTAAGCCTTGTTACAATTAATTTTGCATGACTATAGTTTTATTGTGTCTCTGGACTGTATCTCGGCCCAGGAGAAGCCGATCGTTTTTGGATGCTTAAACCAACTGAGCAGCACAGGAATTGTTGTACACTTTAATGAATACAGCCTCTTGGCTTCTGTCTGCCAGCGTTCTCCATGACCCAAATGTAAACGTGGCATGAATTTCCTCTTTTGATGGAGAACTATCTCCTCTGGCAGAAATGTTAGGCTACTCGTTCAGTTTTGTCTAAAAACAAAGGCTTTTATAAAGAAATTCAAACAACTTTATTTTATTTATTTTAAAGCGGAACTCTTGCCAAAATCTGATCTTTTTGTGAATGTAACCAAGTCAAACTTTCCTTTTAAAAGCATAATTAGGACGGAAGAGCAACTTTTTTGTTAAATCTTCGTTTTCGGTCAAATGGCCTTTTGAATGGGAGTGCTAGGGGCACTACTATGATCGCATCAAAATCGCTATTTTAAAACACTAAGAAGGCTCGACACAACATGAAACTTTGAGAACATTTTGAGAACATTGTTTGTGTACACATAGACTTTCTGACTGGCAAGATGGCGGCAAGCAGGAAAAACCAATTGCTAAAGTGAGTTGTTCAAAACCTTTCTTTTTAGTAAACTCTGTGTACACAAACAATGTTCTCGGTGCTGGAGTTCATGTGTAGAGCCCCTGGTGATACTTTGAGCAAAGTTTCATGTTGTGTTGAGCCTTCTTGGTGTTTTACATATAGCAATTTTGATGCGATCATAGTAGTGCCCCTAGCACTCCCATTCAAAAGGCCTTTTGACCCTAGCTTGCATTTTGGTGAGAGTTATGCTTTAAGAATATATTAGCTTAACTGCCCGATGATAATGCAACACTGTTTTTCATTCCACAGGAGGTTTGCTCATATTCCCAAGAGATCAATACAATGTTTGTTTTTATTTGATATAGACAATTATAGGCTTTTCTTTGTTACATATATGGGATGAGCTTTGTTTTAACTGCTCTCCAATTAAACCTTTGAGTTGTGCAGATTTCATTTATGTGCAGAATTAAATCTTTTAAACTTTGTTTGGCCATAGTTGTTGAGATATGAAAGGTAGCAGGAGCAAGAGCCGCAATTGTGAGTGATAATATTACTTAAAAAAATATTAATAATATGACTAACTTGTTTACCTAATTTGATTGAGATAATTTACATGGTTATGTAATTATTGACCTACTGTTGTGTTGAGTTGTGCTGTAAAAATAGACCATGTCAATTGCATGCATTTTGTATTTAATAAGCTTTTAATGATTAATTGCTCAATAATAATTTAAATGGCCAAGGTCAGATGAAGACAATTTGCAATTTGAAAAAAAAATTGCATTACTTATCCAATGTAATGTAGCCTGAATAATTGTATTAAAGTAAAAAAAAAAATTACGATGGAGAAGACTTATTTGTTTACAAAGCTAATAGCAGTATAATCAGATATCAAGATGTCTGCCTTCCTGTGGAGATGAAGGGGAAAGGTCAATTTTCACTTTCATCTAAAAGCAGAGGTTTCACGCACACTCAAACACAAACACAACTTTATCTTATTCTCATCTGTCAGTGTTGTAATAGTGTTCAACTGTAGAAATTCTGGTGCGAATGAACATAATTTACATGTGTGGATTAGTAAAATCTGGGCCTGTTATACAGTAAATGTAGACACTGTTTCAGACACTCACAGCAGTGTTTACCCCAGAACATATAGTGTAATCAGTTGAATATACTTGTATTCCAGCTGAAAGGTCAAACAGATTTGCCCTGGATAAACAACAGTTGAGGATGTTAGTTTTTTGTGGGATGTTAACTCAGATGTTTGACCTTTTTAAAAACTCAAGAATAATACAGCAATAAATGTTGTCTAACAGGATCACAGAAACATTGCGCTCATTCCTCATACTGATCCTTTAAATATGCCGTTTGTTTTGCTCTAGTACACACAGAGCTTATTCATTCATTGAGTCATTTGTCTTTAACACAACACACACACACACACACGCACACACAATTTTAGTTTTGTTTTAATTGTTGCTGTGGAGCTTGTTGACATTCACACAGTCACGTTAATCCAATTGAGATGCGACTGTTCAACCAAGCGGATGTAGCAAGAAGCTGAAGGGGCTTCAGGATATGAGATGAGATGTAGATATGTAAAATCACAGAGTTGTGTGTGTGTGTGTGTGTGTGTGTGTGTCACACCATGTGTTAAATGGGCATTAGTACTTTATCTCTCCCCTTGTGTTGGCCTGCATTAATGAGCTAATTGTTGTTAGCATGTAGCTGCAATGTTAAGTACAGCCTAACCGTGGTGGCACTACATATCGATCGATTAAATGTAATTCCGGTCCTCTGCCCTATTTAATGGCTGCAGCAACGTATCACTTCATGCATCTCGTCCCATGAAAACCAGGATAACTGTAATGGACAGGGGAAGAATGGATTACAGGTTGTGGTATTGGCTGCTCCCCCTTGCAACCCTGTTCCCTGTCTTTAGGGTCTGATTAGATAAAAACACTTTTCTCAAACCCAAACCACAGGGGTAAGATGTGCATTTTCTGCGGTATTTTAGTAGACTTATGCTCTTGTTTCAAACTGAAAGGTCAAACATTTGCCCTAGATAAACAGCAGCTGAGGATGTTTCACATCTTTTACGGCATGTTAATTGAGATGATTGACCTTTTAGAGTTCTCATTATGTGGTAAAAACAGACGGCATCACATTAATGAAAATGCAATTTACAATTTCTAATCCTGTGTTCCTGTCGTGATTGCGCAGCAGAAAAATAAGCCTCTCAAAAACTATAGGTTCCTCGCACTTTCCTGGCACTTTCGTGCTCGGGCCCTAAATATTATCCCTGTAGTTTCCCAAAAACTGATGTGATAATGTTTCTGTGTAAATAAGAGTCGTATGAGTTATTGTACTAGCAGATTGAGGGTATTTGTGATGAAGGTTTTTAAGTAATGGTCAGATTTACAAACTCGGAGTATTAGGAAGTGGGAGATGTTAGACATACTGGTTAATGGTTAAATCTTTAGATTTGTTCTGACTTTTCACAGTGGATTTTATTAAAGTGATGGTTTGGAGTAATTTCACCCTAGGGTCCTTTGCACCATGACCTCGAGCCAAACACCCCCCCAGAAGCTTTTTTCACTTGGGTCGAACACTGGGAGAGTTAGCTTAGAGTAGCGTTATCAGCTGAATAGCTTAGCGCAGGGGCTAATGGATCCAGTGATGTATCTTGTAAGTTACCCCACTAATAATGAAATGATACCAAACTTCTACACTAGTACAAATAGGTTATGTACTCATAAAACGATGGATTGTAAAGTTTGTAAGTACACCAGAAGTGTATGTAAATAACACTTGCCTGCTGGCTTCTGCTTTCTGCTGTTGTTGTTGCTGCTGCTGCCGGCAGTTAGACAAGTGCTTAGGGCCGTCTACAAATTACAACACCGAAAAGAGATGCAACAAAAATATTTATTAATTTAAGCACTCTTACTGCCCGGTAGTAACAGCAGCAGCACCAGCAGCAGCAGCAGAGATGAGAAGCCAACAGGCAAGGGTTATTTACATACACTTCTGGTGTACTTACAAACTTTACAATCCATCTTTTTATGAGTACATAACCTATTTGTACTAGTGTAGAAGTTTGGTATCATTTCGGGCATTATTAGTGGGGTAACTTACGAGATACATCACTGGATCCATTAGCCCCTGTGCTAAGCTATTCAGCTGATAACGCTACTCTACGCTAACTCTCCCAATGTTCGACCCAGGTGAAAAAAGCTTCTGGGGGGGTGTTTGGCTCGAGGTCATGGTGCAAAGGACCTTAGGGTGAAATTTCTCTGAACCATCACTTTAAGAGCTCACAGACACTGAGAATACACATCTTTCGTAAGGTAATTAATTGTCTTTCTGTCACTGGGCAGGCATCAAGATGAATGATTTATTTGATCAAGATTACCTAGCATTGTTGTCCAATGCATACCACAATATTTGCAGCAGCAGCATCCCCCGCCACTTACAAGATGGTAGCAACAGGTTTCTACATGTCCCAGCGGTCCCCATCTTCAACAGTACTGTAGCTCATTCATAACTCTTCTGCTGTAATGACACTCTGATTAATGTGCCCAGACATCAGCAAGCTGCCTATGCAAGGGAGGAGCAACACACAGTCTATTTAACAAACAGCAAGAACTGTCATATCACTGTCCATGACACCCTGTATCAGCTCTCATCTGCTGTAGACCACAGGTTTCACTTCACCTGGGCTCGGCAGCATTGTTACTTTTAAGGAAACAGCCCAGTTTGGAGTCATTATGGTCAGTTTGTACTCAATCTTATCAAGAGTACTTTCTCACACTAGTAAGCCTCCTGCAGGCATTTATTCTTACACAAGTTTAATGAGAACACACATTGGAACTGTAGAGCACATTTTCAGTCTGCCTTGATCTCAGTCTTTTCTGACTGCTAATCATTACCCAAAGCTCTCATAAAACCATGTATAAAATTTTGTTTCTGAGGGCCAATAAAATGTGTTCCCTTTCTAGAATCTCTGAACACCATAATGTAGAACTAATGAGAATCTTGAGTCCCTAATGATATAATTTAATTCGGCTCAAAGGTTTAAATAGGCGTATTTGCATGCTTTGAATGACTTTTGATGATCACTTTACATTGTAGCTCAGTAGAGTGATCACCACTTGTTTTCCTTTTTTTTTTTTCCAACACATTGCAGAGCCTCATTGAGCAACTGGCACACATGCACACTGCTCTCTTTACTGCCATTAACCACATACCTGGGGCACTTGGCCTCAGTAATGATGCTTGACTCCAGCACCCACAGACTACCTTCCAGTGTCAACCATCAATCTAGCCAACGAGAGTGCAGCTATAGCCCTCGTAGACACACGGTTGAGTCCTCTACTCACCACTGGATCAGCCAGCTCTTTTGTTAAATGATACCTTATGTGATGCTTTTTTGAGTGTGTGTGGGTGTGTGTTACATTCTCTGCGCGTGTGAAATGGTTGTTGATTCGACAGTGGGTTAGCTTACTCACCTTGCTGTTGGTAAACCGAGAGCGTGGGTGGGATTTATCACTGAAATTAGTTTGGTAACAAATGCTTATAATGAAAGCCCTCGGCAGTGAATAAGTGGAAAACGAAGAGGCCAGCGGGGCTTACAAAGATCATTTATTCATCCCCTCAAAATTCTCCTCAGATTCTGCTTGGTCATGTCCTCACCTCATTTCCTTGGAGTTGATTGGATCACAGCGGTCGTGGCTGGCTGTCAGCAGCTAACATGATTGAGAAGGAAAGTGATGCTGCCGTTTATACACTAATAAAGTAAATTGTGTTTAATAACTCCATTCCTTTGACTGTCAAACTTCATGCGTTCACTTAATCATTCTATTTTCACGGCTCTGTCGGTACCATTTCATCACTCTTTTTCTTTGACAACATCGATCGATTTTATTTTATATTTAAAAAAGAAGGGAGTTCTGTGTAAGGTAATAGAGACATTTTTATGTCCATCAAATTTCTCCTGTCTGCCTTCACTGCTCTGTTTTATATTTATTTGGTAGGTGTGATCAATTCACAGATCTGTGTTATAAAAACGGTGAGATATACCAATAAAGACAGAGACAGGTAATGCATCAAAGTCATCGTGAAAGATTGAAAAAGATCACCTATATTCATGATGTTTACGTGTGAAATTTCACAGTCTCTCCCTGTCAGAGAGTGAACATGTAGTCATCTCCCCAGCAATACAATTCCGCTATGAATTCTTTTTAGAGCAAAGGAAGCAAATTATGTGAATGTTGAGAGTAATGCTTTAGCATGAGATATTACATGTGGCAGGGCAATTTCTATCCCGAGCAGGAGCACCCCTTCTAGTCCAGCATTTAATTTTCATGTGTGATTGCAAAAGATTTTTCTGAGAGCCGGCAGGTGCTCAGACTTTTCACCTTTCCCATAAATAATCTGATATATACGGAACAGTCACCACAATCCTACTTAGGTTACATTTTATGCCTCCTCACATAATTTAAAACCATCTCCACACCAATCACGTTTGACATGTCCTATGAGGATGAAAGACAAGTAGGTATATTACACCCAAGACATAACATATTTGTTGATTGCTTTAAACACATTAATGTCATGAGCGCGTGATGTTTGAGTGATGAGCGGTGTTCTCAGAGCAGGTAAATGTTGGCGAGTAAATATCCTAACCATCTGTACACCGACACCTGCAACAGCCACCATGCTGCAGTACGGCTCTATTGCATCCTTTCTCTCCCACCTCCTCCTCTCCTTCTTCTCCTTGCTCTGACAGAGACAGGAAACAAGTCTCTGGGTAGTGAAGCTGCACAAAACCCACGACAGCATCTCATTATCCAGTAAATAGCACCAGATTAATTACAATGACAATGACAGATGGCTTGTTACGGGATCATTGAGAAGGGACCCAGGGGAGGGACAGAAACATGCAGGTACAGAACATTGACGCTACAGCAGCCACACACATGTAACATTCACTGCTGTAACCCATCTGATGGACACTTCATTTTTTACTGCCCTATGAAATATATACGGTAGTCTCTTCCCCTATAAACAAGATTCAATATACATTTGAGGAGAGATGCAACATTATCAAGGATACGCTTTACAGTCTGGATTACTCCTACGAAAATATAAGAGTATAGTTAGTTCTGTACTTTTCACATTTTAATTTTGAATTACTTAGGGACTGATCTGCAGCATTACCAGCACCTCTTTTGTGTTTCCCCACAATTTTAATCAACTTTTATTATTGGAAGCATATTCAGGGCTGTCCTTGCCGCAAGAGTTTACCGTGAACCAGAGGTGTCCTCTGGAAGCGGGAAACAGAACAACCTTTATATTTGAGGGAACATAAAATCCCATCAAGATTTTCAATGTTTCAGTGTTCACCTAGAATCTCTAAACGTGTTGTAGTACAATGACCCGCAAAGGTCACCTCACTTGTCATGTTTGCACTACACAAAATAATGTTCATATGACTTGTCACACTATTCATCTGATAACTCCTAAATCCAGACCCTTTGCGGACATGCTTCTCTGTCGTACTGAGCAGTTAACTCTGGCAGTACTGAATTGCACGCTCATGTTGGTGCTCTACAAAGTGCCCTGCATGTATTCACCTGCTGCTGCAGAGCACTTGACAGAAAGAGTAGCGGGTCAGATAAACGAGACAGAGGGAGGATATTTTATTATTTTGCTTCAAAACATAACTGCAGAATGCTTGGCTGAGAAGTATCACTTTTAACAAAACATTGAATCACTACATCAAAGTTGTATACAGTAGCATCTCATTCCATAGATTTAATGTTGCTTTTGAGTTTTTCAATGCTGAATACATTTTTTTTTAAATTCACATTTTTATTGGCACACTATTGCCCTGCGGTTAAATCCCCAACAACTGACTTGTGAAAACATTTTGATCATTGCTAAGCATTCACACCCTGACACACCCTGAAAGGAAACTGTGCAGGATTGACCATGTAATGGAAATGATTAAGGAGCACCGTTGAGGGATTTGTGATGTGTTCGACCAAGAAGGTGTAGTAACTCGATCCCAAGGGGTAATGCTCGTGCTTAAGGCAGTTACTGCTCCATCAGTGATGACCCTACAAAGGCTTTGACCTGAATGTTAAGCCATTATCTCCTTCAACATGGCCACCTGTGACCAGTGGTAACTGCTTTTAAAAGGAACTGCCTACTTTCTATAAAGCAACAAAGCTCCGGAAATGCATAATATTATTGTGCCACCCTGACCTGTTTACAATATCCCGTAATAACGCACCATTCTATTACTTTTGATTGTGAATTTCAAGTTCATGAACCAGGGGCGTTTCTAGGACTTAAGGAGGTTCGGGGCTTAGCCCGGACCCATTTAAATAAACTTAATGCAATGAAAAACAGCAATTGGCATGCCCAACTTGTTAATAGGGTTAGGGTTAGGTGTATGTTCATTTTAGCTACCCAGTTTGTAGATGTCAGTTAGATAGCACCAACATTTGGCCTAATCATAACTGGCCTGGCAACCCAAAGGCCAAGGTTTTGTTTCCAGATCTGTGCGGCAATTCCCCCAGAATTTTTTTAGTGTTAAAAACTTAATTTCCTGCATTCTGGTGAATTTTTATGCACCTATTTCTACCTTTTCCTGAATCAATTTATGCTGAAAATATCTTAGGAACTATAGGGGACAATTCAAAAAATAAAAACATAATGGGATATTTTGCAGTCAGGCTTTCTGTATTGCTTTAAACTATTTATTCTCCTGTAGATTGATCTAATTATATCTGAGTCAGCACACATGTAGCCTAGGCATAATTTACTCTTCCTTCCTCTTTCTTCATTTTAATGAATTAATAAACCCCTGGACTGTAATATTTCAGATGTGTTTGAGCAAGATGTCTGCTCATGTTCAAAACTTTGTGCACATTCAAAATGTATGTGTGTTCTCTGTGATTTGGAGGAGTTGTGATATTTTGAGAAAAATAAAGTGATTATAGGCTTTTACAAGAATACAGTCACTATATTTCAGAAAATAATCTACCTGCACCATAGTTTGCTGTGCATTACGCGATTGCTCTGCTGATACGGTAGATCTCAGACCTTCTGACAGTCTCAGAGCCCCTTTGAGACTCTGGTCGGTCTCTGAATTACACAAAGTTTAGCTAGGGAAGTGGCTGTACGCTGCTTTACATCGGAGGTGGAAAACCGAAACTACGGCAGAAATACACGGAGCACGACGCGTCACATCTGCCGCAGAATGCCCACAGCAGAGCGCATCCTTTATAAACCTGAAGCTGCACAGACCACGGAAGCCGCGCTGCTCATCTCTATTTTTACAGAGAATGGACACTAAAGCAACGCACAGGTCTGCTTCAGTATGTGCAAAGCCAAAGCACAATGAAATAAGGCAACTTATGATTTCGGGGGTTTACATAGGCTATTGTCCTGTTTCGTATTTGTCAGTAAACTTTTCAAAATACATTCAGGGCTACACTCAAAACATTCGGGGCTGAAGCCCCGGGAAAATCGGCTGACGCCGTGTCTGTCATGAACACATAGCAACTATTGTTCGGCACACAGCAACTCTTTTCCCTTTCAACATTTAGGAAAAATACACATTCCACAACTTCGTTTATTTGATTTTTTTTTTTGCCACGTCTATAGCTTAAAGCTATAATGCGTAGTTTCTGCCGCCCCCATAGGGAATTTTTTAAATTACAACAAAACTGTTGCCACGTCCAACATGATACAGCCTTTCGTGACCGTGCACCGCTCACCCCCCCTCCTCCATGCAATTGCTAGTAGCCAAGGAGGACACGGAGGATTAAAAAACATGATGGACTCTTCAGAAGAGGTTATTATCTTCACTCGAGTTTCTGCGCGGGAAAGTCAACAGGCGCCACAATCTTCTGAACATAGCCATACTGAGAAATACAGAGAGAAATACAGAGAGCTGATGGTCTTAATTAGCATTGTAGCAACTCATTTGGCAATGGCTTGAATGTAACGGACGCTCATTAATATCAAAAAGTTACGCACTAAAGCTTTAAGCATTAAGCAACTGATAAACACCAATTGATAGGAGGTAAAAGTAATGGAATTTTTATGCAACTCGTTTGTCAGCGTAGGTGTACACAAACACAAGGGCATAAAGACGGTGTTGAAAGGGAAAGCAAAGCATTGAAAGAACCCTTCAGCATGTTTGCAGAAAGTAAATGACCCAACATTGTGTGAATGTACCTTTTGCAAGGACCGAGTAGTCACAATACAAACACCACAGAGCAGCTGGCAGGAATCTGTACAGGCTTAGGGATGAGACGTCGTCTTTAAACTGCATCACTGTACTAGCGCTTGTTCCACTCCTGGCCATATTTATATGACAACATTTATATGTGGCTAAATTTAAACTAGAAGAGACCACACATGAACAGGACATGCACTTGATTTATTGTGATAGGTTTTTGGAGCTGACTCATACTGGACCGAGGCTTCAGTAGATCCTGGCATAGAGCTCTACAGGTGGGCGTCTGAGCTGGCCCCAGCAATGAGTCCTGGGCTCTCTGCTCAAAAGTTGATTTGGGTTTTTGGTGAGTGTCGTGAGCAACACGGTGAATGTGTGTGAGAGCCTGTAAATTAATTAAAAGAGGTACAATAGAAGCTCTGAACACACAAGAGAAAGTCGGAGGTAGGAGGAGAGAGGAGAGGCTGAACCTGAGTAAATGGTGCAAATATGCAAATAAACCTTTCTCAAGCCCTGTTTTGACCTGGTTTTAACATTGTCCTGACATATCTGATCAAGTGGACAGCTCTAAGTATGTGTAAAGGCTAATCATACATTATTACAGAAACGTGCAACAGAGATGGGGACTCGAGTCGCACAAACAGCTGACTTCAGACTTGACTTGCGACTCGACCCAAAAGACTTCAGACTTGACTCGAGCTTTGAGACTCGTCAACAACCAGTTTTCATGCAATTATTGCTTTTTAAATCTAAATTTGTTCAAGTATTTCTAAACGTATGACGAGCTGCATGTCCCCTGCCCTTTGCCATAATGTGCAACATAACACCTGCGCTATATGCCTTATGTGCGCGCACTCGCATATAAAAAAAATGCATTGCCAATGGCGACACCAAGTTCTCCCGGAGTTGTGCCTTTTGTCATTAGTTTTGCTTTCAATAACTTTGTAAACAGTGGCAGTAAACGAACAGCTACATGCAAGGTGTGTGGCACCAAGATAAATGATGCCGGATCAACAACGTCGGACTTCATCAGGCATCTCAAAACGCACCCAGATAGGTCAGTCACACGCTAATGGGAAAGAGACGTTACATTTAGCATATATCGTCACAGGTAACAAGCTAACCAACGCAAAGTGTTGTGCTAATGCTGGGAACAGGCACATTGTATCTTTATAGTTAGTAGTTGCTGAGGCTCAGACATCCAAGGCGCACAGGAGGCGGGATGCAAAATTCCGAATCCCATTATGGCCACGCCAAGACCCACTTGGCGTGGCCATAGTGGTCGATTGGTTGGGGTTAAACATTTGACCTTGAGTTCAGTCCCTTCTAGGCATTCAGTTAATTGATGTCAAACACCTATTACAAGTATTACATTTGAATTATATTAAATATTAATGTTTCTTTTTTGTTTGGTTGTGACAGCAGTGGTATCGAAGCAAATAACGGAACATTGGAGAAGTACATTAAAGGATCATTAGTCTATCAAATTTGTGTTTTAGTTGAGAAATAGACAGAGCTACAGAAGCCATCATTACATAGTGTGTTTTAAACAACGATGTTGCAAAGGAAATATGTAGAATACTGTCTGTATATTATTCATGTGTTAATATTGCACTAGGAGCTTGGCCTTATTGCAATTTCTTCCAATCTTACACATAAATGCAACACACTGCTTTACTAATTACCAGCCATTGTTCCCTGGGTAGCCACTGTTCTGAGTTCTGTAAATGCAAAAATACACTTAAGATCATCATAACACTTATTTTGCTATTGTTATTGTACTGAGGCTGTCATAAAGTTTAAGTATAAACAAAAACAAAATCACAGTTGAGATTAACTTGCAAAATCTCTCTATCATTGGGAATTATTTATCAAGTATGAGTATGACTGCTTTGATGCATTTTCCCCATAGCGTTTACTTTGCATTAACTCCATATTCTGTTGAAAACTGTAATGCTATATAAACAAGGATAAGAGATGAAACATGTCTCAATTCAGTCCTTCACACTTCATTGGTGCTTGTGTTCTGTAAATGAAAAATAAACACACAGCGATTAAGAAGATACTTGTTAGATGACACAGGGGGTGTTTATGTCTCTTTCTGTTATGTTTTTATTTTTTTTTTATCTCTGCAACCCCAGTTTGCTCTTTCTGTCTTGCTTTGTCTTTATCTCTGTGTTACCTGCTGCTTTAAGGTGAAATGCCGAGTTTAGTAGATGAAAGCGTTTATTGACTTTGACCAGTTGTTGCAGTAGAAGCGTAATCCTGTCTATTTTAATACTTCCTTTTCTTAGGGGAGCGTGAGCATTTTCCACACCATAAACAGTGTGAATCTCCAAATACTGTAGATCTGGGGCTCACACTAAATCCAGTTGGATATAGATTCAGTTTATGCTTCTGTAGATTTTCTTAGCTGTGACATCAAGTCCTCAACTGCCCCACAATCATTTGACAAGCACGTAATAGTCATATTCTAGAGGTCCAGAGTCCATCTAGAGTCCAGACAGGCTTTTCAGCATTCAGCAGCTGTAGCAAAAGCTCTGTACGCTAAGCTAAAACATGACACTTTCTTAATGCTGTTACCATCTCTGGAAGCAGCAGGCTGTTTCAGTGATGTTCAGACCAGAGCATAGCTGCATTGTTGTAGAAAGTTGTGTCAAAGCAAATAAACGGCAGTTATTTGAAACGACCACTGCTATACAGTGCTACTGAGCTTCTGCGGTCAATTTCAGTGTGTTAAAATACAAACTTGAAGTGAAATGCATTACTTCCAGTGTGCTCACTCTGTCTTGGAAGAGTTAGAAGAGTTATTTGGCAATGTCAACCTGGACAGGTGCAAGTCGATATGGGCATCAACTTTTAGGAGAGTTCAGAGATTATCGCCAGCAAAGGTAACGGTGCTGGTTTTGTGGTGTACATGACTCCGCGACACAATTGAATTTATTAAAGATACGTCAATAAAAAAACACTATAAATACCACATTGATTCATTCACATTCATGGTACGATGAAGCTTGAAAACTAAATCTATTTGAAATTCACATAAAGGGGTTTGTGTTTTTTCTGGTACTGCAATTTTTACAGTTAAGACCTTTGCATGGATCGTTACACTCAAAACACAGAGCTGTTTTCATCATAGATAAAATGAGCCAAACCCTTGACAGGTTAATTAATACTGTAGCTTTACATTTTTATGTAGACATGTGCAGAATCCTCAACGACTCTCTTACTTCTCCTCCTCTGACAACATGCATCACCTAAAGACACACACACGCACACACGCACACAAACAGATATATATGGTATAGTTATTTAAAGCCGCATTGAGCAAAACAACTTACTGACATATACTACATAAAATAACTAAGTCACTATTGTTCATTGGCAAACATTAACATAAAATATAGCCGCAATCGGCAATTTGCGGGTTCTAACCGCCTTTTTCGCTCATTACTGGAATTGAAACAGTAATTTGTTATAGAATGCAATACTGGAAACAGTAAAAAACTAATTGTAATGAATTTACCACTCAAAACTGTTCTCCATATTGGTTATTGTGGCACAAGTAACCTCTTCACTCTGCGTGCATTTCATTATCGTAAATATGAATGGCAAATGACAATGAATCAATTTTCAAAGATTAGGCAACAGCAAATTTTACTTTGCCACACTATCCATTCAATGACATTGTTTGCGTTCTAAGTAACTGTACATCCAACACTAGTTTACCAATGTTTGGCTTAATATGACAACACTCAGAATAAGTACTGATTTATTTTACTGTGAACGCAACGTGGACAGAACATATATTCCTTCGAGGTTGAAACCATAATTAAGCTGTACAGTAATACAATAGCGGGATCCATACCACATAGATAATTTTTTGGGGGGGCATTTTAGGCCTTTAATTTCACAGGACAGATGAAGACATGGAAGGGGAGAGAGAGGGGGGGAATGACATGCAGCAAAGGGCCGCAGGTTGGAGTCGAACCCGCGGCCGCTGCGTCGAGGAGTAAACCTCTATGTATGTGCGCCTGCTCTACCAACTGAGCTAACCCGGCTACGGCTTTATACATTGTTTATGAAAAAAAAAAACACCTCTAATGTTATGTGTGCAGGTATACACTTGTCGACCTATGATTGTGCTTCCTGAGGCTGGAGAGGCAGCGGTGTAAATCAGTCCCAAATGTACAATGCAAAATGAATCACTGCATCTCTGACATAAGCTTACAAGTAGATCTCTATTCAGCTCAGCACAAAGCATCTGCATTAGAGCACTCAATTTGGCTCCAAGTTCAGCTTTTATATTTTGTGGTGGTGACTACTGTACCGCCATCCTTCAGACATCTTTTCTTTTCTGTCGCAGTCTGAATAATAGTCCTGCATTCAAATTGTCATAAAATAACGTTCAGGATTGGCAAGGACACGTGAAACTCGACTCTGGAGTGCAGATATGTCAAGGCACGGCACTATATGAGAGGCAATGGTTCCATTTATATTAGAAGATCCTTATGCTCTCAAAAAGCAGGGTTTCAAATTTCTGTGCTGTTATTTACAGCCACAGTACTGTATGCATTCAGTTGTTTCCATCACATTGTAAACATTGTAGATGTTTAGCAAAGCATTGAATCATTCCTAATGAAAGGTTTACTGTCTGGAAGTGTATGTTGATTGTTGTTTATCATTGTCTTTCTTATCTTGTCTGTGTCCTCTTTCAGCATTTTTGTAGTTAATGTTTTAGCAGTCGTAGTTTTTTCAGCGTGTACTTTACTCTACTAATTTACTAATTTCACCTGAATTATGAGCCGTTTTATAATCACAGTTTTCTTCTCTGACAGGCTGGACAGCTGTGGTTCGCCTCTGTTGTTTTCTGTACAGTAACGTCAGGTAATGGCTTTTTAAGGTGCAAGCGGCTCTCTGGGTAAACAAAACAGGACCTGAAATATGTCAAGACAAAGTCTTGAAGGCATGTGGTGTTTGCTTCAGCTGCAGTCTGCTATTGGATGCTTTTTTGATTGTATTTAGTCAGGTGCGCTTTGTGTTGAGGCCATTGCTGTGATGATATATTTGGTTCAGAGGCACATGGAGATCGGGTATTTGGGAATGTGTTTGTCTGTATAGCCTCATGCATGTGAGTCTCGGTCAGTTACCTCCCTGCAGAATGTTCATTTACATTTGGCATACAACCTGGAGGTAATTTAATGTACTTTCCCTTTATCTACTTGTCACTCCGCTTTGTCATTAACCTCCATTTGTTGAGAAACGGGTACAGATCTTGTATGTTATCAGTACTGGTCATCTCCTCATTAACACTAGAGTGTTTCATGTTTGTTTAAAGAGATGGATAGGCACAGTGAAACTACCACTGCATCTATGGCAGGATAAAGGAAGGCTGTCTTTTTGTATTTTCAGCAGTTACACAAGTAAAACAAGACTTCTACCCAAAGAAATCCAATGCATTATTTATTGTGACCACTTAAAAAGTAAGTCAAAAACGGGACACAATTCCTTACATTTTGTTTATTTATATAATAATATTTATTATTTTGAAATACAGTGTAGTTTATTTTCAAACCCAAACAGCCTGTCAGGAATATGGCTTAGTATAAGATTGTCATCGATAAATCGTTAGTTGGACTGAATAACACTAAGATCATAGTCCAAAATATTGCACAGGCCTTGTTTATGATGCCATAACTTTTAATCTCAAGATGGCAGCCAGCTCCTAGTAATGGAAAATATTACTACATGCTCTTTGAATGAGTGCAATGCTGCTGCAGTCTACAGTTCAGTCCTGTTCCAGCAGCAGTAGATTGGACAGCATCCAATATTATCGATATTAATGGGCACTTTAAGTACAGAGAGAGTATGAATGACACGATGAAAGTGAGAAGACTGTAGAAGAGAGCCAAGTGTGTGTGTGTGTGTGTGTGTGTGTGTGTGTGTGTGTGTGTGTGTGTGTGTGTGTGAGAGAAAGAGGGACAGAAGGTTGTGATGACCCCTTTTGAATGCAATATCTGACCTGCCTCTCAACATTAAATGTTCTTAATGTAATGTAAATAAGGAAGAGGAAGGTGTATGGCCATCGCTTACATGTGGTTATGGAAGCACTTTTTATCTCCCTACTTTGAGTCCTATTTGTTAAGCTTCCCTAATGGACATTAACCTTCAAACAGGGAGTGCAACATTAATTACAGAGCAACTGTGTGTGCTGATGACGTACAGGGACAAACAAGAGTTAATTGTGTCTACATATTCTGCCACGGTTCTCTCGCGTAACATGTACATAAACATCCACGGGCACTTACAATGATATGACACACACACACACACACACGCACACACACCACACACACACACACACACACACACACACACACACACACACACACACACACACACACACACACCCCGAGATGAACAAATACACTATGTCCACAATCTTTCTCATGTCACATTTTTTCTTGATTCCAGATTATTAATTAAGTATTAAGTTGATTAGACTGTATTAATTCACCCACCAAGCACAAATAATGTAAAACATGTTCCATAATTTTTTCCTCAGATAAGTAAAACCTTCAAAGATTGTAAATACAACTATTTCAGATTGATTCAGCCCATAGCAGCTCATGAGTTTATCCCAAGCTCTATCAATCTGCTGAACTCCAATAGTAAATCTTAGCACAAAAGAGCTAAGTGCAATAAACACACCAGCACATTTTGCATTTTGCACTTTAATTATTACAGTCCCTTTTTAAGATGCCGTATTGTCTGTACAGTCATATGTGTCCTTCATTTATGTCCTAAGATGCTTTGTTTATCTTGTGATCTTATGTTTATGTTGTTATGGTGATTTTATGTTGATTTTAGAATGTTTTTTCTGTTACATGTTTGTGTTGTGAAGCAACATATTGTAGCACTATGCCTAAGACAAATTTCCCCTCAGGGGCAATAAAGTGTATTCTATTCTATTCTATCTCTTTCAAATAAATTTTGGTCCAATGTAGAAATGGCTATTAGTCAAACACGTTATCCTGCCCTTGTAGGCTGGCATTGTGGGATGTCAAAGAATGACAGTGGGTGGGTTGATGGGGTGCATAGAGCTCATGGGAGCTGTGGCTGATTATAGCAAACTCTGTGAATGTATGTTGAAGAAAGATAAAAGTTCCCATGCAATCTCACCCTCTGTTTCGATAGCGGACAGCCGTGATGGACCTATTTCAATAATGGCATCCATCTACTTGAGCTTATGCAAATGCAGGAGAATGAAACATAGGACATTTCAGGAAAATAATTATTTGTTCTGGAGAGTGGGACCATTTATCACATATAATGTGATTGAGTGGCTGTGAAAGACTTGGAGAGGTGGAGATTCCAATGAATTTCATTTGTGGGGCAGTCAGCAGAACGCCTCCACATCCAAGGTTGAAAAATTTCAGAGATTCTACATTCGACTGTTGTTAAATTTCAAACAGGATGGAAAAGGCGGAGCGCCATTATCTTCTTCAATGCAATTACTGTGGTGGATTTGCTCAGGGAAGATTTTCTTTTATCATGTTTATTCAAATATTTATGTTAATTTTCTGGTTTAAGCGTGCAGGTTGTTCTCTTTTTCGGTTTGTGTGTGTGGATGTTTTTTCTGTGTGGGTGGATGGTTGAAGTCTGCAGACAGATTTCAAAGGAAAATGCTTTCTAATGAATGCTGCCTTGGAAGTTGTAGGTTTTGATTGATTATGAAAGCTTTCACATACATTTCTGTGCTTTATATTTCAAAAAGCATATATATAATGTGTGTAACACGGACAGAGTGAAGTGAAATGTACTGTATATGAAAATATGAAAGGTATACAAGAAATGTGGCACTGGCCATTATCATTTAATGAGAGGCTGAAGGTTAGAAAGTAGACAGAGGGACTCTGGTGTTGCAAACATTGGGTTGCTTGTGTATGCTGGGCAGTATGTTGTTTCAGCGTGAGATAATAGTCTGTTAAATTAGAGAGATGATAACGGTTCCAGTCTCTTGGTTTGATTTCTTCCTTCATCAGCACTTCAAATTTAAGATGGACTGGCCTTGGTCTCAACCCACTTGGCAGTATCACTCACTCACTCACTCACTCACTCACTCACTCACTCACTCACTCACTCACTCACTCACTCACTCACTCACTCACTCACTCACTCACTCACTCTCACACACAGAAACCCTGGGTGAGGTTGCCCATTACAACAATGTTAGCACTGTCTGTCTCGCCTTGCCTTCATAATTAGAAACCGGACCATGCTCCTCGTTCACAAATTCCCCACTCTACCAATGTTGCTTGGGGCCACCTCTCTGTTTGGATGAAGGCTGATTAAATTCAAGTCACTGACTAGTCGCAACGGCTGTAACAGAGGAAAGGAAAGAAGAGCGGAGGAGACGAGGGAAAGGGTTGTTGCTGGGGGAACAGGCTGGGAGTGTGATGGCTGTCTCTCTCTGGGTGTCATCCCCTATAATCACTGAAGTAGGACTGTTAAGAAGCAAACACTGCTGTTTCAGTCAGCAGAGGAAGCACTTGATTCATGTTTTTTGGATTTGATTTTATGCTGTCTACAAGGTGTATGGGGGAAATCATGCCTGTTTGAAATCGTAACAAGTGATGCCCTCAGGCTCTAGAGCTCCATGTGTTGGAGTAATAGCAGGTGTTTCCAGCTGTCCTGCTGTATTGAGGGCGCACAGTAGACGTCACAGCCTGCCACAGCTAACTCTGAGGGGAACAGGAAAGGCGCCGCTTGCACATAGATTTGTTGACTGCTTAGGTAGCTAGTTTCTTATGGAATTGTGTTGAGAAAAAACTCATGGGCACGTATAATAAACTGGACAGTACATCAGTACCTAACCCTGAGTTAAATTTTCATGTTGACCCTGCCGATAAACCTCACCCTGATTTATGGATGTCAGCAATTAGAAGATGGTGCTCGACAGATCTACAGCTAAGGGAGTTATTTTGATTGAACCTGATATGTTGTACTTACAGTACAAGGTCAAAGTGGTGGATCAACAGATGAACATTGCCACGCCTAGAATAGGGATGCCACGGTGAGGAAATTTCCCCACCGTTTAATAAACTTCTGACAACAGCGGTGTTATAGATTACACCACACACTCACCGCGGCTGTGTCTGGCCCTATGGTATGGCCTCTCCGATCGAGTATTTGCTATGCAGCCCATTTTGGCATCTGCCGGGTTGAGACAGGAGACAGAAGCGTCGCGAGGCGCTGCCCACTTCCCTTCAGCGCCTATGTTAACCATAGACTCTATATAAATATCATGTTAAGTTACCAACTGGGCTGTTCAGGCTATGAAATCTTGCTACTCTGTACTGCTGCTCTAGAGAGTGGACACTTTCACATGGGCGCTGATACTGAAAAATATACGAAATGGGTTTTATTTCTACAAAAAAGCAAAAATGATGGTGGGTGCTATGAGCAAGAAATGTAATCGGTGTATGACCGAACACCGTGTAACACCGGTAACACAGCAAGTCTCGCCTAGAGCACTGCTGCTGGCATTGCAAAGCGGCTCAGGAAGCCATGGTGATGAAATCACTGGGTGGCCCAGTGTGTGGCTGATCTGCTTGAGGCCTCAGATCAGCCCTACCCTGGAGCCAGAGATGACTGGCCTTCTCAGGGAGGAGGTGATCAATGGAGACAAACCTACTCTAACTTGGAAAGCAAATGAAGGGCATATTCCTCTCATGTCACATTACACAGAAATGGCTGTGCTCAACAGCCACCAGCAGGGCATCTGAAAGTACCTTTGGCACAGCTTTTTATATGTATGGTTATGTGCTTGTTTTTCGCTCTAGAATCCTGTTTTAGAGAGAAAAAGCTGAAACAAATAACAATTTAAAGCTATATCAAGCTGGTAGGTGTAGGCTACTAGCCACATTTATTTCAACAAAAAATCTGTAGATCTGTATTTCCCAGTCTACTTACCTTGGTAGCAGGTTCACTGTAGTTAGGTGTAGGAGATCAAATCTAAACACAAAGAATGACATTCCTCCCACACACCTGGCTTCACACTCTAAGGCAACTGGCTAGGTGTGACTGACAACATGATGTCTTGCCTTCAACAGACAATTAAGTAATTTGAAATGAATTACCACTACTCCTAAAAGAAATAATCCATGGACACCCAGCTAATAGGTGTGTCTACTTTCTGTATTTTCTTCTTCATGCTCTTGTATACATCCACTAGGTTTAAAATGCGTTGCACATCTGTTATCACTTGTTGATCAAATGTATCATTCATGCCTGCTACCATGGTATTGATCTTTGTCTGTCTGCCTTTGTCAGTAGTCTGACTGTGGATATTAAACACTGCTACTACATTCTCGATTGAATCAGTGACGCACCTTGAAGAGATGTCAAGAAGTGTTTGTAGTGTAAAATGAAACATTCATTAATTTTGTGTTGTGTTTTATCCGTTGCTCCAACACTAATTTCCTGGTCCACAGTTTGCCCCTACAAATTTCCTGGCCCATAGCCTTTATTTGTACTTCGGGTGCCTCAATGACAGGGTGTCAGTTACAAGTTGACAAAAAAGGAAATGAGCTCAGAAAATCTTCTTTACTCTTTAATTTTTGTTTTGTTTGTGTCGGTGGCACCAACATGCATTATGCCAACTTTGAGCTGCAGATCACAGGCTTCTCCTGTGAATTCAGACTTAATTTTGCAGGTGATAATTCAATTACTGCCAGACAATACGCAATTGGGATGATCAAATTAGTGGGGAGCCTAAGGGAGGATGGGAGTCATAAAGGGGTGGGCGGGATAGAAAGAAATACATGAGAATATGAAACTGGAAGCCAGGATAGAAGCGGGTGGCGTTAGAAAGTAGGAAAGGGTCCACGTAGGAAGAAGGAAAGCGAAAGCACCACTTTTGTGTTCCAGTGTTTGTCCACAAGACAATGTTACCCTAGTGTGTTCATGGTTGTAAGTTAGTTTAGTAAGAGACCTTAGCAGAAAATATAATGTGGGTTGTTGTTCAAAGTCTGTGGCTCTTGTGTTGTGTAACAGGCTGCTGTCTGGCTTAGAGTGACCGTCTGCTCTGCCTGTGATAGAACGCTGACCTTACTGCTTTATGCAAATTTTATCGAAATAAGGTCTCCATCTAGAGGCACACTGGAGCTGTGTTCTATTAGTGTAAAAGTATGGGGCGCCATTATGAAACCAGAAATATAATTGTTTTACTCAAAGGAGAACAGGAGAAGTGATTTACAGCAGAGATACGGTATGTAGGCTGTTCTGAGGCAGACAAATGCAATTTCATTTTAGTTGTACTTCAGTCTGGCTTACAGTAGGTGTACAGTGCAGGGATAATGCCTGACATTCGTTGCGTAAGGCATTCTCCTCCCGTTACGCTATCTCCACTACCTATTTTGAAAGGACACTGTCGCTGCATCCTGAGCTTAGCTTACAGTAGCACCGCCCCAGGCAATTGTGATTGGTTTAAAGAAATGCAAACAAGCCAGAGCGGGGTTTTATTTTTTGCCTATCCCTCAATGTTACCTTGTGCTGTGTCAGAGCTAGAGTATGGTCTGGCAATGTGACACTAGTTGTACTTTAAAACAAACCTGCTACGGCTTCAGGAAATGGCTGGAGCTACAATACAGGGTGGAAACCACACATATATCTTGAAAATCTGAGGTTCGTAACATGTACTGTGGTACATGCATGTATGCACCTAATTATACAGTATGCTGACGGGCAATCAAGATGCAGTAACTGAGGAGTCCAGAAATAACTGGAAATATAATCTGCAGTGACAGCAAGTTGAATATCTTACACCCACTGCCATGGAAGTTTAACCAATTAGGCCTTAAAGCATGAGTCTGAGACCACATTACTAGTTAGAATGAATGTTTGTTTTTGTATTGTACTGTTCAGCCTATGCAAGGACCTTGGCTTAACTCATTTTACAACAACAACAACAACAACAACAACAACAACAACAACAACCAGTCAGTTGGACCCTTCTTTTTGAAACCTGTTTGATGTTTTTATGTGGAAAGAATGCCTTGATCATTAGAAACATAGCGCACCTTGACCTGCTACAGTATGTGTACCTTTATCTGCAGTACCTTACAGAGAGCCAAGCTTTATTATGCAATAAAATACACCACTTGCACAATCTGGATCAATAAGTTTGTATATGTGTACTTAACAATGCCATCCAGAGAGAAACAAGCCCTTTTTCACTACTTTCCATAAAACCAAGGGATCAAGAAGTCACATGGAGATCAAAACTGTTAACAGCCTGAAGTATGAATCAAACAAATTCTCTGTCTCATGCAAACTCATGATTGTAATGGATCAAAGGCATGGATATAGGAACATCAGTGGAACAAAACAACAGCTGCATAATTGCACTTAAAAACACATTTTCACTAATACACTTCATCAGCGCCATTGGTTTTAGTGAAGATTAGGCCATAAAATGTAAGCCTGCAGGTTCAAATCATAATTAAGATGATGGTTTGTGGTGGTAAGAAGACCATTTTACCAAAAAGATAAGGTTCATGAAAATGTAATGAAATGAATAGATGAAATATTACGCCCTAAAGCCTCTATGATATTGTCTTTCTTCACAGTGATCATTGATTCCTCTGTAATGTTTGAAGAAAATGGAGGAAATATTTGATTTAACACTTTAAATGCCAGCATGTTTTTAGCTTTTGTTTAAAACTCAAATTTTTTCTATCACGTATGGTGTGTAAAAACACCAATAATCTTAGACAGTTGAAATATCTATTTTTTTGTGACCTCTGAACTTTGAAAACAGATATTGCAATCACTGTAAGAACACTACAGGTAGGAAGTTAAAATGTTTATCAGTATGACATTATTACTGCTTCTGGCCTTGTCCTTGACCTGACACATGACATGTTGGTGCATGTACATTCATAAGTGTGTTGATTTGATGTACAACCTTACACCCAAGCAAATGTAAGGGCCCCTTAGACATGCTGTGTGTCTCTCAAGGCCCTTCCTCAGTGTCAGCTAGTCTTCATGTTTGAGCATCTCATCAAAGAGCCATTACTGTGTGTTGTGGTCCTTGTCTGTCAGACTCTGGCTGGCTTTGGTTGGCAAGCTGGTTCAAAAAGAAACTGGAAGCACCTGGAGACTTTAATACAAGACAGACTTGGATCAATAGAGGGGATGGATACGTTATGAAGTGCTGAGTGTGCGTGGCTCATAATAACCCCATGACTGTGTAAATTAGCTTATGGCACGCAAAGACGCTAATGAATCACTGCTTATGAGACGAGAGCTGAGGCTGGGAGGAAGAGAGGAGGAAGATAATGAAATATATTCACCATAGCCATTGAAATTAACTCCAGTTACAATTGAATTCTTCATCGGTGCATATTCGACTATAAATAAATAAATAGTCTCTCAATATAATAAACATAATATAATTCATGTAGAATCATTTTCTCATTTCCAGAATGAACAAATGTGACTTTTGGCTGGGACTACTCATACACTTGTTCTCAAAAGTTGTCACAAAATGGCAAATAAAACACTACTGACATTGGGAGATGTGAAAAAGAAAATACTAGTTCATAGAGCTCTAAATGATTCCCTAGATATTAGACAAATGTGTCATATTGGAGTGATCAGATACCTCGTCATTGTTGAGAATACATTGTATATGATGGATGTGGTAGTGAATGACGTGTCATGAGTAAAACCATGACAACTGTCTGAGGAAGATTTTCCGTGATGCGTGTCATTTTCTATGATGCATGTACGATGTTGATTTTTCTTTTTTTTTTGTTTAATTCTGCAGACGTGTTGTCCCAGGAGAGATTCCGGAAATACAGTACCTACACCTAGGTCAGGGACATTTTGTAAAAACTCAAGCTAAACCTTAAGTTGATATGACATATTGATAGGAGAACAACATGTCCATTTCTGAAGACAGGCCCTTTATGTGTCTGAACAGAATACAGGTCATTTTCTGGTTTGTGAAACGCAGTTGCTTTAGTGTGGTGGTCATATCACGGCTGTCTATGTTCTTGTCTGTGATGGATGTAAGAGGGAATTTGAATCTTGTTGAAATTATGAAGTATGCATTCTTGGATTGCCCCCACCAGGATTTCCTTATAAACCACATTCCTCCGAAAGTAGTGCTGTGTGATGTCTGCTTTCATGGAATCTGTCGTAAATTATGCAAATACCTGTGTACCCTCAGGGAGGAATTTTGTACTCCAGGTCATGCATTATAAATGAACATGAACAACTGTAGGAGACACAAACACCTGGTGTCCTCAGGTATGGTTAAAACCCAACAGGATTCAAAGTAATGTTACTTTCGTAATTCTGGCCACCCATGGGATAGAGGCAAGGACATACCAGCAGTGTTGATTCCTGCCTTTGCTATTGCTAAATATTGCTCGCATGCTACCTGGGTCGAATACGTTTTTCTGAAATCCTTTCCTTCCGGCAGGACAGTACGCCTCAGGCCTACAGTTTCTTGAATCTACACTGCATTAGTTGGAGCTTTGTGAGAAACCTCCTAACTCATCTTCAGCACTCTCATATCTGGATGTCGTTCTAGGGCTCCCCACTGGCTGGAACCTCTCCGCGCTGTCCCATTAGCCAATCTGTTAAGGATTATTTTTCTCTCTCTTAAATGTAGTCACGTTCAAGGTCAATATTGTCTTCTAAAGTCACACCCAGGGGTCACAGTGAGCAAATGGGGAATCTCTGTTGACCATGAGAGAGAGAGTATGAGAGAGAAACCGTTGGAGAGAGTGTGTGTGTGCAGCTGCTCGTTGGTGTGTCTAGTGCAGAACTGATTTAAGGCCCCAGGCCACAGGAAGAAGGCTACTCTACACTCCAGGCACGTCCCTGAAACCAGCAGCAGAGGAAGCACTATTGCCATTCAGCAGCGTCGGCTGCAGATGCCTAAATGAGTCTGTTCTGTCCTGCAATGCCCAACGTTGCAGTCCGCCACTTACTCAACTTCTCTAGCTCCTAATATGCCCTCCCCCTCCTGCTGCTACTTCTCTATTCTCTCTTTCAGCTCATCCTTTTCTTTCTCTGCCTTGTTAAGTCAATCAGTCTCACATCTCCACCTATAATCTTACTGTGTTTCTCTCCCCCACACACATGCATTCCTTGTCTGCCCATGCATTTTATCTTTCTGCCATCATGACCAGCTGCTATGTTCTGATTGGTTACTGTCCTTTTTATTGCAAGGTCCTGCACATATGGTCAGAAACCATTACAAGGCCAGCAGATGTGGCGCTTGTCACCAAAATGTTTACCTTTTACGATGCCGCGCAGCTGTGACAACTACAAGTGTGATACGTGTTAGTAAAGAAGCTCTTCTGGTCGCTGTTTCTGCTTTGCTCTACAAGGCTTCTTTGTGCCTTTTTAATCCTGGTCAAAACCCCTGTGTGTGTGTGTGTGTGTGTGTGTGTGTGTGTGTGTGTGTGTGTGTGTGTGTGTGTGTGTGTGTGTGTGTGTGTGTGTGTGTGGTAATGCACATGCATGATTCTCTTATAATCAAAACTGGATTGTTTCTAAAAGGGTTTTAATGTATTTGTTGGGAAACGGCTGGTTAATTCTGCTTTTAGCCCATTGATAATCTTTACACCATTACATGACTGTGCCTTGACTAACACTGGTCAATCATAATATCTGCCACTGACTGGTCAAGTCACAGAAGGACATAACCCATGAAATGAATTAGTTCATTATATGTATCTTGCTGTAATTAAAATGTAGTTCTCATAGTGTAGCTTTAACTGTAGTCTAACCCAATGTCCTCTAGACCATCTGAAAATGCTTCCATTTTTTTTGTTTTACTCACTATCGGTCATACACTTACAATTTGTACTGCTGTCTGCCTTTCTATAGCTTTTTCTCTCCTTACATTTTCTTTTGTTGTATTCTCTGCACACTTTTTCTGTCCTCTGCAAATCTGGTTGTGACCATTTTAAGATCAAGGATTATTTCTTTCAGTGTTGGTTTTTTCTGTGAAAATGTTTTTTTTAAAAAGTCCCTGCAGCTATAGTAGTGCACAGTAATGGGATTAGGGCTTTGTTTTGATTAAATCTTTTACTTTCATGGAAATCATATTTAACGTCAACATTCTGTGTGGGTTGGTCGAGAAACTGGTGAGGAATTGTTTTCTCATGCCTGCATATTTGTAGTCTGGCTTTGCCAGACTAATATGCAAAAGCTTATTAATCTAGAACCTCTCTGTTCATTTTCGATTTCCAAGTGGCATTATCAACGGCCCGGACCAATTGAATTGATCCACAACCAATCAGAGCAACGAAACGACGTAGCGCTGAGCAACACATGCAAGTTGGAGCGGTGTTTGGTCCGTTTTTGAAGCATGAAAAAAAAAAGGCTGCCTAGTCATAAACATTCCCAAATTACAGCTAATCAGTACACTAAAATGTGTTTCTGAAAGCATTTAAGGCAAAACAATATGCAATACAAAACAGAAACGTGATTCGTATCCGATCAGCACCGCCTAGTTTGACAGTTTGATCTGAGTTTTGTGAGCCTGGTGCTGTAACTACTTTGGGTAAGCATGGCGCTCCTCCGTCAGA